>NC_046659.1:74740160-74755078 GCF_010883055.1 Belonocnema kinseyi | reverse complement strand
GACCCTAGAGAAAGTGAAAGAGTGCGGGCGGGGCTGCAAGGAGCGTACCGACCCTAGAAAGAGTGGAAGAGAGAGAGAGACAGAGTGAGTGGAGAGAGGAAAGGAGAGAGAAGGAGAGAGGTGTGCGAGAGTAGGATTTTTCTCGAGAGAGAAAGGACAACAACCTGGAATTCTGTTTGGACTCGAAAGCACTTCATTCTCAAAAAGTGGCTTACAAAAGTTAGCCGAAAGCGACCAGGGGACTGAGGTTACCCAGCTGGAAGCCCGAATAGAAGTGCGTGCCTCTGCTTGCACGCACCCGCTTTTATATTCGATGGCCGAGAGGCGGGCCGGCCGGCGATTGGCGCGGTCCTCTCGGCCACTCGCTCAAACCACAAAAAAATTGATATCCCTTTGGAGAACCAGATTTACTATCTTATCTGGAAAACATCGTATGACAACTAATAACGTAACTTTTTAGAGAAGTATCTTTCAATTCGGCATAATTAGCCTAATCTTCTTATGCCTGACATTATTGCCGCCATGTCTCGCACTTCTCCATTCCGAAGAGTACTTTTGCGACAAAGCTAAGTGATAAGTGCGGAAATCTAAGTGATAAGGTCACTTATGCTTTTTATATTGATGATCTACAGATGTACGCTGAAATGAAATACTATTACAGCTAGGTCTATGGATTGCCGTAGAATACTCTCAGGACATTGAAATGAAGTTCGGGTTAGAAAAAAGAATCAAATTTTGTTTAAAGCGAGGAAAACCTAATAGCATCTCCAAAGAACCTGAACTCGTCAATGGAGGCACTATAGGACACCTTAGCGCTGAAGTGACACATAGAATCTGCGCCTGCTACAGCGATGCATTCAGGATGTGAAATCTATAAAGGATCTCGCCAAAGCAGATACAAGCGTCTCATTTGGAAGATTTGGTCTTCCGAACTTGCGGTTAGAAACAAATAGTCTGCAACGAACATGCTTGCCGTTTCAGTAGTACTTTTTCATTTGAAGTAGTTTCAGTGGCCATGGTAGTCCCGCCATACTATATTTTGAATAATTGAACAACAGGATTGTTCTTGATACAGCGCATAAATTACCAATGGGATAACACCACATTCTAGAAATATTCATAAAAAGCGGCGAAGAAGACTGCTAATACCCTCGGCCTTAACTCTAATATTTGTGGTGAAAGAAAATACAACATATCTTCTTTTTCTCGATTATTCCCTCCGAAAAGTCCGGATTAAGAAAGCATCGCAGAAAAACTTTCATAGCTCGTTGACAAGAGGATGCACAGTATTTTCAACATAAATGAGGAGGATCGTTTGATGCCGTATGGTCTAAATTTTGCTTTCCTTAAATTACCTGGACTAAAGTCAGGCAAGGATGGTTTCATTTTAGCATATTACAATGCGGAACTAAGAGTACTTTATTAACAACTCTATTACTCTTAATGCATTAGAATAAAGAGAGGAGAGCAGCGTGTACAGGTACTGCATATTTTTGACAATTGCTCCTGTTGCGCACGTGAGGTCTGACATAGTTCTTCTTTACTTCGAAAAATGAACCATGCACCTTATGGAATGTCTGGCGCTATCTGAAAAATAACATAAGAAGGAACATGCAAAAAACGGGAGGTATAACCTATGAGGGAGTCGCATATAAGTGTTGCGACTCCCTTAAAGCCGGAGTGATTTGTTAAGCTAATCGTCCTTATCATCAGCGCTAAATCCAGCGGTTGAGTTGAAAATAGTACGATGAAGCCATAAACTACTCGTAACTTACTTGGCTTTCTCCAGAAATTATTAGTATTTTTACACTTCTGACGTAGACGGAGAATTAATAATGAACGTGAAAAAGCGGTAAGATGTATAACTATTACACTGAGAGAACTATATCGAATGAATTACAATATAAAGCGTAATTCATGCGCTATATATCGTAATTATCGCATTATAAAAGTTTACATCGATTCCAGGTGAAAGATTCACCGTAACAAAAAATAACCTTGCCAGATAAACTTTACATGAATCGAAGATAATTTTCGATTTTTAAGCTTGCCTGGATAATCTTTCATCTTATAATCGCTCCATTTTTATTCGAGATGTAGTGACAATTAGAACTCCAGCGCTATCCAGCGTCATTTAACTTCATTAAATTTGAGAGAAATGGGCATTCCCATCTGTCTGTTACATTTTGCATCGAAGAGTTCATAATTATTTTCCTAACCTCAATGAAAATATGTTTTATCATTAAATGTTACAGGTCTTACCTACAGCAAATTTTTCGTTTTTTCCGTGATTGTTTTAAATCTGATGTTTCGATTTATAGCTCGAACTCGCTCATACTCTGCCTTTTTCCTATTGCTGCTAAGGACGCCGTGCCGTATATCGTACAAAGCTCCGGAACCTGATTGTACGTTATCATATTGCGCTTTCTTGCAATATAGAGATTTCCGTTCTAAACCTTCTTCTAAACGTTATCCATCTTCGAGAAAAAGTATGGATTACGCATGTCCGTACCCTTGCTCTTTTACCTCTCTGTTCCATATTTCTGCTCGACATTTACCTCCAGCCCTCTCTGTTTTTTCCTTCTTTTTCTGCACACACATCCACATTCCCACCACATCTTTCTTTACATTAAATGTTGGCAATTTCCTAATCACCTTCCCCGTGGATTATGTATAGAAGTGGACTTTAAAGTACCCAAGACTCAGCGAACAAAATATCTTGTTTGAGAGAAGAAATCTATTTCACGAAATACTGTGTCATCAAACGTGAAATAATCCAAATAATGTTATCTTCATTATAACGAAAATTTGCCATAGCATGTTACTCAAAATCCATTCCAAGAGTCTTTTGATGTTAATAAATTAAATTCAACGAATAGATTTCCAATTCACGCTAAAAAGCTTGGATATCCTTGAACTTTTTTTTCACATTCGGAATAAAGTTATATTTCTTTGAATGAAAAATTTTGCCTTTGGGAATTAAAATTACTTTTTAAATATTTTTTATTTATTTTTTTTGGCTTTTTTATAAAATGGAAACGTTTTTTATGAAAAATAGAAAAGGTTTATGAAAAATTAGAAACTTGTGCCTTCCCAGGTGTTCACGGAAGTGTTTGAAAGCCTTCAAACATTCCTTAGGTTTTTCACTACAGAAAAAAACAAAATTCGTAATTTCCATTGAATTTTCATTAACAGTACCTTATTTTAGTTCCCTTAACAATTCTTTACAATTTATTATTTTCCAAAAAAGCTAATTTGAATTTGAGTACTTGAATTCTAAAATAAAATTATGAATCCTTAACCCCAAAAAAGTAGTTCAGCTTATAACAAGTCATTGAATTTTATTCAGGAAAAAGTATGATTTCAGAATGAAGAATGTAATAATTGTTATTTCAAACAACAGCGATTTCAACTTGAAGAGACAACAATTGAATGCAATTAAAGAATAACTTTTGCCAACAAAAAAGTTGAACTCTCTACCGAATGAAATCAACATTTAACCAAACATTAAAACCCCTAAATCAAAAGATGAATTTTCCAACAAAAAAAAAACAAATTTTCAACAAGATAGTTGATTGTTAATCTAAAAGAGATCAATGATTTAAAATCTGAATTATTAACCATGTATATAATAATTTCATTTTCAGATGAAATAGTTAATTCTGAAATAAAATAAAAATAAATATTTAAATTTTTAACCACATACATGAATTTGATACTAAAATTACAACTCTTGCAAAACAATCAAATTGATTTTTAAAAAGAGCATTCAAGCAAGAAGTTGAATTTTCAACAAGAAAGATAAATTCTTAACTAATTATTTTTAAGAAGAACTTTTGAACGAAATACGTAACTTTTTAATTGAATAATTGAATTATCAAATGTAAAATGTAATTTCAAAAATAACAATATGGATTGTATAACAAAAAATAGAATAGTTATATTTTGAGTCCAAAATCTTAATTATCAACGAAAAAAAAAGAAATTTTCAATCAATTCGTTACATTTTCGACCAAAGATATCAGCCTTTAACTCAAATGATAAACGTTAAACAAAAATTAAGTTGTTAACACAGCAGTTTTATTATGAACCCAGAAGGGTTAATTCTGAACAAAAGATGCAATAGTTGACATTTCCATTCATATTTATAGGATGTATACAAAAATAAAAATAAAATAATAAATATTATATAAAAAGGGAAGATTTAACCAATACAGGTTTACTTTTAACAAAACATTGGCATTCTTAGCCAAAAAAGGTAACATTTCGAAACCAGTAGCTACATTTTCTACCAAAAATGATAAATTTTTAAAGAAAGACAAATTTCAAACAAAGACAAATTTTAAACGAAACGTGCACATGAATTTCGGAAATTCCGACAAAAAATTCCAAATATTCCGTACGAAAAACGCAATGTAGATTTTTCAATTGAAAAAAAGAAACATTTCACCACAAATATTTTTATTTTTTTATTGGTTTTGATTAATTCATTTTAAACATAAGCAAAAAACGGAGAGGGGGAGAAAGGGCAAAAGAAGAAGGGGAATGTTTCATAAAAAAAAAGGAAGAAAGAAAATGAATTCTTTAAAAAACAGGAAATAGTAAAATGAGTTTAATGTCTGAAATATGAAGGTGCTTTTAAAACTCATAACGTAATTATCATACTGTACCGTTACGTAGCCACCTTTCGCAAAATTCAGAACTTCGCTAAAATGTATCAACAAAAAAATACTCAATTTTATCTAAGTTCGCTACGTTACTTCCGCTGACCGCTTCCCCACAACTTGATTACCAGATAAACAATCCGATTAAGTTCTAAACATTTTTGATCATTTTTGTCCACCATATTAGATCCGCGATTTTGATTTTTCTAAATTAGGCCATTTTGGATCCGCTATTTTAAACCTTAAAAATCCAACAGCAGATTTTAAATAAGCGAACCTAAAAACCTAATTATTAAGAATTTTATCCAGATCTATATATGTTTACTGTATCATAGCCGCCATATTGGATCAACCTTTTTAAATTTTCAAAATATAACTTCAGATTTGGATTCAGCGACCTTAAAAGTATTGACTTATTAAATATAACGCCATTCTGAAGTGATTTTTTCTCGAAAACATTTCTAGGATGGCATGTACTTTAGGCCTGACTATGTTGGTTAAATCGCTAGTGGATAAGGTGGATGATCTCCAGAATTTCACTACTAATGAATGAAAATTCACTAATTCTGTGCCTTTCACAGAAAAAACTAAGGATATACTTTATCTTGATTCCGACGTAAAAATTACCTGCAAAAAAATTAGCATCACAGCCTAAACTTTTGCCGAATTTTGGTTAAAGTTTCTTCTGTTTTTCAATGAGAAAAAACGTATTCGGAAAGACGTGCAGTTGTCTAAATAAAACTTTATCCCTCTAAATAATAACCTGCAATAAATCTTATCATTATTTTTTTCTGTCTTTCGATATAATGACATTATTTTTCAGTTAAAGTAATGAGATTTATTAACAAATAGATGACCATTTTAAGTATGTGTAATTTTCCACATTTAAGAGCAATTTCATTAGTATTAGAAAATAGCTCCTTTCAATAAAAACTAGTGGATTGTAGTTAAAAGATATTATTTTTCTAGTATAAAATAATGATATTATGAGAGTGCTTGCCAAAATGTGGTCTATTTTAGGGGCCAGAGATTTTCCATATTTCCTGCGATCAATAGATTGTTTTTATTAATATCTTACAACTTATGAATTACTTGTATCTAGGCACAATTACTTAAAGTTTAAACATTATAAGAAACATATTTTTCCTATATTTTGGAATATTTTTACCTTTTCTGCGTGTGTCTTAAAAGATTTGATAAATTCTCATTCACAGTTATGTTTTTTTATATTAATAAAATATATAAATGTCAGGTCATCCGGCCGAGTTAGGGTTTTATCAAGGGAGCTAATTAAATGGCTGACTAGAAAGAACATTACTACTTACGGGGGAAAATTAGGAAAATGTAAGATTTAAAATTTGTACAAGTTTTGTTTATTATCCTCGTAGAGGAAATTGGTTTATGATCATATACATTCTACATTAGCAAATGGGAAATCACACTTCAATCTATCTTCTATTCAGCATAAATTTTATGTTTAAAGGAAATATATATTACATGCTCTAAAGGTGCTTGCCAACTTTCAATTAGTTTTTCTTGAAAAATAGTTTAAAGAAGTTCAAAATCTAATTTAAAAAAATTTGTAGCCAAATGTGAAAAACGTAATCAATTACTCATTTATTAAAAAACAAAAAAGTTCTTCATAACAACAATCATTCGTTATAAGTTTAAAAAATCTGTATAAATCTTTAGATATAATTTTTATCCACTTCGAGGCTTTAATGTGGTATTTACTATGAATCATTGAATACAAAATTATAAAATCAGTCTCTAAGCACATTGTAGATTTTAGCAGCAGATTATAGTTCTCTACCATGGCATGTATATTTTAAGATACAAATAAAAGCAATTATTCGGCGCCTTTCAAAAAAAATGTTTTTGCGCAGTAATTTCATTCTATAATAAATCAATTAAATGTTGTAAAAAATTGCATCTTATTAAGATAATTACTTTTACGTTATAATAATAAAATAAGGAATATGTTTATTACATCAAATAATTGTATTCACCGTTTTATCATTTAGAGAATTTAAAAAAATTTTTGAAACAAATATGGAACTTGGTCCAACTTTGGCAGACATTCTTTAACAATTTTACAATAACTTACTCAATTGTTATTTCTGATAGCTTCTCTACGCTGCGACGTTAAATATTTTTTACTGGTTTTTACATCATAATTTTTATTTGTAGAAACCCGATTAAAATACTAATTTTGAAAGTAATTTTTAAATTGTAAAAAGTCGTTTTGAAGTTTTCAGAAAACAATCATTCATCAGGGGACGTTAAAAAAATACGCAACCATTTTTCATATGGCATTTGTCAATCGCACTCTCCTAAAGGTGTTACGTATTTTTTGAACTGCCTTTTATGAATTCTTAGAGTATACTTTTTTCAAACTGAATAAGTATAACGTGTAGGTGGATACTAAGAAACTAATGAATGAAATGTTCATGTTTTCTATAGGCATTATTTATAAAAATTTAAGATACGCTTCTTTTAAACAATATTTGCATTAGATATCTTACCAATATGTTAAATAAAGGGGATACAAACCTTTTAGGTACCTTAAATAATATTAAACATAATATAGATTTTGTGCATTTGTACATTCATTTTTCACGTATAAAAGAAAAACTAATCGTCTCATCAGAAAAGGACTAATAATAAATTTGTAGCTCTTTTTGGGTAAACGTATTTTGTATATTTATTTCTCAGCTTGAGTCGCTTATCCAACATTTTTTTCCCTATTTTCAATGTTGTTTTTCACGAATAAAACAAAACGTACGCATCAAATCAAAAAATAATTATAACAAAATTCTAGATCTTTTTCAGTTGCACAATTTTCGTCTGTGCAAATTTGGTCTAATCTTGCATACTTTTAAGGGTCTTGTAGACCCTTTAAAAAGAAACCTTTTTTTCTTGACTTTTCTTCATATCTTACGCTGTTAGGCTAAATTTTTATTTTGGTTCTTTAAATTTTGTAAATACCGTAACTTCAATAATTTTCTTGTTATCGAAAAAAGTTACAAAAATAAATTTTTTGGCTTAGTAAGTTCTACAAATAGCTTCACATGAGGTTTATCAATTTTAAACAAATGAAATATGTTTAAGTAATTTTTTTTCTTCAAAACTTCGTTTTTTTCCTAAAAATTGTTACTATTAGTCTAGCGGGATACTTATTAACATTGGATCATTAATTTTTAATTTTTTAAACAAATGGAATTTGTTTAAATCATATTCTTGTGAAAATTTGTTTTTTCTTTAAAAACTATTACTATTGATCTAGTTGAATATTTATTAACATTATTTTATTGATTTCCAATTTTTTAAACAAATAGGACTTCTCAAAATAATTTTTTTAGTAAAAATTATTACGATTGGTCTACTGGAATATTTAAAAACATTGACTTAAGCCACAAGCTCCTATATTTTCCACTCACATTTTTTGAAACCCTAAAAAATTATTCCAAAAACTCAAAAAAGTGATTTTTGCCCATAAATTTTACATGGGAAACTTAAAGTCAAAACCGACAGCCGTTAAAATAAAAAATAAAATAAGATTATTTATTTTTTCGAATTTCGAATGAAAAGGGAGGTTCGTTGCCCATTTTTATGTTTTTCGCGAGAAATCGAGATATATAAATCTATCTGTGTTTCAAGTTATAGCCAGAAATGTAAAGAATTTGGAGCGTTTTTTAATTAAAGTAATATTATTCCCACAATTATTTTATTTAAAACAATTTATTCCATTCCATTAATATTTAAAATTATTTACTTCTGACTTTTACCATTTTGACATTTTCAACTATTAAGTGCTATAAATTAGAATGGTAGAATTGTGAAATATATATTTTTTCAAGAATAACTCCAGATAAGGATACATTCTCCAAATTTGTTTGTTTCGTATTACATTAAATAATTCTTTTCACTCTCCAGCTACCTGCGAAAGATAGCGTGATTAGATATAATTTGATCTTGCGTAACTGTTTCAATGGGATATGGTACAAAATTTCATTGCAAGAAGCAAGCGTGACATATTTCAATTTTTTCAAAGGATGTACTAAAGTAGACAAATATGTATAAAAAACTACAGCCATCTGTATAATAAATTAATAGATAATATATACTCTAAATAAGTTTCTTTAATAAAAGAAAGTTTCTGTATGAAAAAAAAATATTGATGTACGGTCAAGGAAAACTTTTTTTATACAATGTTCTTGGTTATAAAGAGAAATAAAAAAAAAACTTAATTTGTTTCGAACAAGAATATATTTTTTTTTTCAAAAAAAGAACTTTTTTCTTATATTCAATCAAAAATTTATTAAAAGAAAAGAACAATTTCTTTGACTCGATAGATAAAAGGGTTTCTTTTTAGCGTTAATGGAATAAGGTGAAATATTCTATGTATGTAAATAATATTTGTTTTTCAATTTTTAAGAAATGTAATTTGTAAATACGTCATATTGGTAGAGGTTTCACAATGTTTTGTTTTTTCGCTTCGAGAAAGATTAAAATGTTACACAATCTCGTTTGATGCTGTTCCATTTTATAACATTTTGACAGGGATATTAATAGATTTTCGCAATCAAAATAAAAAGTATTTCGGTTAAGCGTATTAGGACTTTTCTATTAATTTCTAGGTTAGTATTTAACATATAGAGTTTTAATATCAGTTCACTACTTCATTTATTTAAAATAATGAGATTATAAGGTTTATTAACAAAAAGATGGCCATATTAATGTTGCATAATTTTCCACATTTAATTATAATTTCATCAGTAGTGAATAAATAATTCCTTTAAATCGAGACTCCCCAAATTTAAATAAGTGAGTTGTTATTTAATGATATTATTTTATTAGTTTCAAATAATGACATAATAAGGGTAAGTGCCCAAATTTTAACAGCTGTAAGTCCTAGTCATTTTGATTATATCCTGCGATTAATATATTTTTTCTATAATTAACTTAAAATTAGTGAAGCACTTGTATCAAACCACAATTAGGTAAAGTTTAAAATATTTAAAAAATTTGTTTAAAATATAATAAATAATGATTTACGCAAAATATCCTATCGAATGGTGGAGCAAAAATTATATAAATCTCTCAAATGCTCCTTTTTCCCATATTTTCTAATATTTTAATCCGCTCTGCACATGTTTCGAAAGATTTTTTAAATTTAGATTAATTGTCATGCCGAATCGTCAAATAACCCGGCCGAGCCAGAATTTGATAACGCTCTTTAAAAGGCTTACCGGAAACTACGTTACTACTTACAAGGAGAAATAAGGATAATATAAGATATATGATTTATGAAAGTCATTATTTATTACCCTTTTAAGGTAAAGCGATCTAAAGCCATAAAAATTCTACATTATCACCTACATCTATTAAAGTGTACTAACACACTTCAAATTATTCTTGAATTAAATTCCATTATCGGGAACTAACATTGTCTAAAGTTTTATTTTCACGATTCAAGCTTACACATACGATCTACACAGAAATCTTAACGTTCTTTAACTTCTAAATTATATAAATAACCTCAGTGACACAGACTTTATCAATTAAATTTTCTACTGCACTGCGTTCTACATTTCACTTGTGGTGTCATATTGCTTCATCTCCTAATAATTCACTGAAAGGAACAATGCCAGGAAATGCGTTACGCATTTCTTAAACAATTTCTTATGCCTACATACAAAATGAAGTTCAAACATTAATAATTGATCTGTTCTTTATTATTTTTCATCGCAGGCTTCGGATTGAAGCACACTGTCGTGTTATTTGACTTCTTGGAAAATATATATATTTCAAAATTCTACCATTTTAATTTATAGCTCTTAATAGTTGAAAATGTAAAAATGGATCTAATATTAATTTCTGTAAATCTTGATGGAAGTTGCTAGGTGCGATTCAGAAGAAAATGCAGGTTAAAATGATTTATTTAACAGTAGTTATATACAGGTTTGGGTTTTTTTTCTCATTAGGGAAAAGTTACAATTTTCAATTAATCCTAATGATTAAGGTCACATTTTATTCTTCGAAGGACCCTATAAATTTCTATTTGGGTTTATTTTATTTTAAAAAATGAATTCTGAAATCATGCAGTTATATTGTTATAAACGGTCATAGTTTAAGTTTTAATCAACACCTCCCAGATAGAATTGTAGAGAATCCTTCAAAGAATGAAATGAGGCCTTGAATATTAGGATTAAACAAATATTGTCACTTTTCCCCGAAGAGAAAGCAAAAACTAGACCTTTAAATAACTACTATTTAATAAACAATTCTGAGCTGAATTATTTTTTTCTGAAGCGTGCTTAGCAGCCTCCAAAAAGTATAGTTTCCAATGAATCCCTTAATTATCAGTATATTTTAATTTTAAAATCGATTAAAATTTAATTATCTCAAATGAACAAAATTTTAATAGCAATAATTTTATTCAATCAAAAATCAGCAATGCTAAATAAAGATAATATGTCTAGTTGTCCCAAAGAATTCCGTGAATTAAAAAAGGGAATAGACTGTATGGAATGAAATGAATTTTTTTAAATAAAATAATTGTAGGAATAATATTACGTTAAATAAAAAACGCTCTAAATTCCTAACATTTAAATTAACTATATTTGTCAACAAAATTGATAAATATTTAACCTAATAGTTGAATTCTCAAGAAAATAGATTAGTTTTCTTTCGAAAATGGAATCGCAAAATTTTCAGTTTACAATTTTCTTTTTAACAACAACAAGAAATTTTCAACCTAATAGTTGAAGGGTGTCAAGAAAGAATAATATATGTGCAACTCCATCCACAAAATGTGCTTTTTAAAAAAACTGGTAGACAAACATTTTTGTTATGTATTTTTTACCCGCACTAAAAATTTCTTTTAATGGTACCGCTTTGTGTACAGAGTCCTAAATAATAAAACAATAGTCTTATTTTATCATATTAATTTGTAGTTATTGTTAAGAAAAACTTCGTGACAATTAAAAACGCATGTCTCTAATACATAATTTTAGAGGTCAAGCGAACCTACAGTTAAGAGTGTGCTATTCAACGTACCATGCGCGCGCTCTTTGTTTCATCGGATTACGTATTATTTGAATTAGTGCAAACATTGAAGAGATTTAGGGGCGATGGAACGCCTGTCGTATGTTCACTAATTAACAATGAGCTCTCACATGTCTAGCAAATCAAAAAAACAGGTCAATTTAAGATGCACTACCCCCCTTCTCGTTTTTCCATCAAGAACATCCCTTCTCCTTCTCCCACCTTTAAATTCAAAACACGGCGTAGATCTATTCTACTAAGTCTGAAGGAATTATTTTTAACGTTGATGATGTAAGGTGAAATACAATAAGTGGATAAGCGGTTCCTTATCATTTCGAAGAAGAAATAAGATAGCGGCCAGTATATATATTGAAACATTTTCAATAATATTCATTAGTTTCACTGGTATCGAAATTCTTACTTATTGGGTTTCCGTAATACCAAAAGAATGAGGTTTGCTTCGGGTTGTCTGTGTTCTGCTATAGTGGTTTTCTGTAACTCTATTGGTAAGCACAATATTTATAATATAACAGTAAATTTTTGTTCACAGTATAACTATTTCTCATTTTAAATAATCAGAATTAATATAACTCTCTTTCTTCTAAACCAAGGTTTGTTTCTCAATCTACACATAGATAAAAGTTAAGAACAAATATAAAAAAGGGCGTCTTAAGCTTAGTTCTTACAATTCAATTTCACAATGACCTTAAGTAAAAATGTATTTCATTTGAAATAATGGCGTCTTTTTTCTTTTTTATAGTAAAGAAATTATGTTTACTTCTCATAATTTATAATTGAGAAACTATTAGAATTGTCCGAAATTTAACACCTCAGTTTTTTAACGGATCTCCACATTTGGAGACCCCCTGAATCCGAAAATCAAGTTTATACGATGGCGTCTGACAACCTGTCCGCCCGTCCATAAACACGATAACTCTAAAAAAATCAACGTATTAAATTAATATTTAGCACACATTTTTTACGCTCTAAAAGAAAGAACGAGCTCGTTGACCATCCATTTTGGAGACAAATTCAAAAATTTAAAGCATTTTCAAAACTTTGGGACAATTTTTTTTTATTTTATGTACTGCTATTAATAGTGCTCAAAAAGCCAAAGGATTTAAGCCACTAACTTTTCTCGATTAAAAACATTTTTGTAAAGTTATAGCATTTTTAAGATTTAAAAAACTGGAAAATCAAAATCTTAAGCTAAACAACGTATTATCTGAAAAAAGTCGGAAGAAGAAAAATCTTGTTTTTTGAAAGCCCTACACGATGATCTTAACAACTTTTTGCATTTTCTTAAAAAATCAAAAATTCAAATTTTTATTCCGCAAAAAATAACACAGGCACATACAAAAAGAAGTTCTTATCCACCAGGTAAGAGAAACATTTCTATACGGTTTTAGGGTCGCTGAATCCGATTCCGTGGTTGGTTTAAATCGTTCAGGTAGCAATTCGTTCCCAACCTCAAAAAAATGATGAAAGTTGTAACATTAATGAATATACCAAAAAAACAAAGTGGTTATGTGTTTTCAAGGTCACTAGGTCCAAATTTAAAGTTCATTTGACTCCGCGAGGTCGAATTACATTCATAACCTAAAAAAAATTAAAACACTGAAAACTGTTCTGGACATAAGTTGTTATTATTTAGCGTTCGGTACATAGAATTTGTTAGTCATTCTTTGTGTATGGCTAACAGTGAGTGGCACAAAATCCTGCTGTCTTAACAGATACTGTGACGATGACAACTGCCCTGAAAAGGGATGTTTAGAATTCTTCGTTCTCAGGTTTGTTGAGGTAACGAAGCCAGCGAAGGCGCAAAGGACATTCATTTGCGCTGGCAAAGAGAGTTTTTTCAAAGCCAGACTAAACGTAACATAAACATCCTGCATAGGTCGTTCGAGAATAAAAGAACAAGATATTATAGGAAAAAATGAAAGAGAATATTTTTTCACGTGTCAGGGACATTTTTCGGTGTGTAAATTCATTTTCTTCAAGGTTATGAATAGAATGCGCCCTCGCCGAGTCAAATGACCTTTACATTTGGACTCAGCGACCTTGAAAACATATAAGCCCTTTGCTTTCTGGGTGAATAAATGTTCCAACTTTCATCATTTTTTGAGGTTAGGAACGAAATGTGACCTGACCGAGTCAAACCAAGCCCGGATTCGAATTCAGCGCCCCCAAAATGTATCGAAATATTTATCTCGTCTGGTGAAAAAATGACAAATGGTACAAAAACAAATTGTTATGAAAAAAAGTAGTTAGCCCGAAAAAAATAAAACTTTGTAATAATTTAATATATTCTCATCATTTTGTCATCATTATATTAGATTAATCCGAAATTTCACACCATATCATTTACATACGTTTGAACGTCGTTTGTATTGTTTGTACATCCGATATTTTCGTTTGTACCGTCCTGGTTGCCCAGATACGGGAAAATCAAAATTTCGTGTCATCCCCCCGAAATTGGAATTTCTTCAATTTTCTTTTGGCAAACGTTTTTCGTCGTATGTACTATTTTTACATTCCGTATTTTCGTTAGGAACCTTTTGGTTGCCCGGCTAGGGGAAAATCAACATTTCGTGCCTTCTCCTCGAAATTGAAATTTTCACAATTTTATTTTTGCAGACGCTTGTATAAACGAAAATGTAAAAGCTAAAAACAGTACATACGACGTATAATCAATTGCAAAAAGAAAATTGGAGAAATGTCAGTTTTGCGAGATGGCCTGAAATTTTGATTTTCTTCTAAGCGGGCAACTATGAGGATGTAATTTTTTATTTATTTTAAGGTAGTTCAGAAAATATACATTTACAAATGTCTGTCAAAAATCGAGCGCGCAGCGTCCATGTCATGATGAGAATGTGTATCTTAAAGCCTACAGAGCTTTGAGGAACTTGATTTTAACTATACTCAATTAAGTAGAAAGTTCAGAATATGAAGACGTGAATAAATAGTGCGATATGAAAGACATTTTTTTGATAAGGCTTCATTCAGGCATTCGAAATGTAAGGAATAAATATCCGAGCGCGAAGCGCAAGGTGTTATTGTGTAGAGCTTTGCGTGCAGCAACAAAAGAAAAATAAAGAAGAATGAAAAGAAAGAAATAGTTTTATAACTTTTTATTCTTGTCAGTTGAATTAAGAAAAAAAGACGGATTATTAACAAAATTTGAAAATTCAATCCGAAAAGTTA
>NC_046659.1:74723702-74740060 GCF_010883055.1 Belonocnema kinseyi | reverse complement strand
TTAATTAAGCATAAAATATGAATCTTAAAAAAACCTTGTTTATAACCAAACAGTTGAACTTTCAACTAATGAGATAAATTTTTATCTGAAATTATAAATTTAAACGACGAAAATGGATTTGTAAGAAAGTAGTTCCCGATTGAACCAAATAGTTGCAATTTTAACCCAAAAATACGATTTGTTATTATTTTGTGAATTCATGACTATTAAATCGAACATTACTACTAATATTGCTATGTATTATTAAATATTATCAGGTAAATTACAAGTAATAAATTTGTCGATTTTACACGTTATGAGACCTTCTTAAACCGAAAAAAAGGTTTTCGTGAATTTTTCTGTCTGTATGAACGTGGTGTTGCAAGTGTCTCTTTTGAGGCCGTGTAAATAATCGTCAATCTGTATTCAATGGATATTACTTCGACTTGGATGTTTCTTCGTTCTTTCATTTTTTTTAAATTGTACAAATTCATGTCAGTTATAGATATGAATCTATAAAATATTATTCATTGGTATTTTACTATGTTCCTTTCAGGAAAGTTAGCCTTGAGAATTCTTTTTCATTAATTCCAAATTAAAATTTTATCTCTTCTAATCTCCAAATTACAAACGTAATTTAATTTTGGATTATGAATTCTTTTGAAGTTTAATTTTCCACCACTCCAAAATCAAGGAGAGAGTTGACGGCAAAGATATTTATTTTGATTTTAGCAAGCTAAGATCCTAAATGGAATTTTTCTTCCAAATTTGAAGTAGGATTCCCAACAGCGAGAGGCAATTGTTTACTCTTGGATCCTTTATATTTATGTGAAAATTATAGCCATTTGCCATTTTAATTATATTATAGAGAATAATTATGATATAACCATTTCAATTATAATCATTTGTAGATAGGACGAGTAGATTGAAAAAAGGTTGAAATAGTTAAAATAACATTGCAAATTAACAAATCAAATTTATGGAAAAATGAGACAAATTTTAGCGAAATATTAACGTTACATAATACTAGTAAGCAGATTATTTTCCCAAACTTAGATTTAATTTTGTAAAAATCTAAGGCTCACCTGGGAAATTTCAGCTCTGTTTTGACCTACAGTTTAAAAAAGTTTGTGCACAATATCTTTAATTTGTATTCATTAGAGATTTGCAAATTGGAAAAATGTTACTTAAGAGATATTTTTGGTCACTCAATTCCTTCCCCGTTCATTTAAGAAAATATAGAAAAATAGTTGACCTTTCTCTCCACCCAAAATATTTACAGTCCTTTAGGATAATAGGACGGCAGAAGGGGTACAGCAGGAGATACGAATTCTTAACAAATAGTTGAATTTTAAACTGCAGAGACAAATTTTCAACCAAATAGTGGAATTTTTAAACAAGCGAAAATTATCTGCAACAACAAACAATTCAATTTTTTAAAAAGTGGTCGAATTTTTTACCAAATAGATTCATTTAAAAAGTACAAAAATCAAATTTCAAGTTGCAGTGACAAAATTGCAACTAAATATTTGAATTTTTAACTCAATAGTTGAATTTTCAAACAAAAAAAGAATTAATTTTAACCACAAGCAGTTTGATTTTTAATGAAACAGTTAAATCTCCATGCAAAAAGACGATTTTTTTTTAAGATAGATAAATTTAAACAAATTAATCAAATTTTCAACAAGATAATTTAATATTTAACCACTTTGTAAGATAACAAAGATGAATATATAACCAAAAGTAAAATAGTTGAATATGCAGTTTGCAACCAGATTTCAAAAATAATAATAATAATAAAGAATTCTAAAAAAATCATTCAATTCATAAGCAAAAAGCTGGATTGTCAAGTAATAAAAATAATTTTCAATTAAGTAGTTCACGTTTATACCAAGTAGTAGAATTCTCATTGAATAAGAATAATTTTTTACTTAAAATATAACTTTACAATGAAATTCATCAATTTTAAACTGAATCGTTGAATTTTCGTTTTAAAACAATCGATTTTCAAGCAATAACGAAAAATTTAAATTTACAGTTAACTTTCCATTTTGATGATAAATAGATACATTTTCAACCAAAAGTTATTAATCCTCAAAGAAAAAATACAATTATTGATATTTCAATGCAAAAATATTTTAGTTGAAAAATAGTAAGATTCGACTAAGCATAACGCATTTTTTAACAAAATATTAAAAACTTTTTCCAAAAACGATCATTTTTTAACTTAACAGTTGCATTGCAAGCTAGGAAGCTGACTTCACTTAAATACATTTGAATTCTGAAAAAGAAAGTATACATTTTCAACCGCACATCTCAACTTAAAACATTTCATCATTTTTCAGCTAGTAATACAATACTTAAATTTTCATTTAAAAGTATTGTTTTTCGACTAAAAAAAATGAATTTTCAACAAAATAATAAAATTTTCAACAAATTAAATGGGTCTTCTACCAGTAAAATTAATGAGTAACAAAGAAGTTAATTTTTCAACCGAGTCTGAAAAATTATCAATCTTTAACCAAAAATTTAATGCTTAAAGTTTCATTTAAAAAATCAATTTCCAACCAAAAAAGAGTTTCACGCAAATTTGTGAAATCTTCAACCAAGTACTAGAATTTTTAAGCAAGAGAAATGAATTCGAAACTAAAAATATAATATTGGACTTTTCATCTTAAAAGAAATAACTTTCAACCAGAAACCTTCAGATTTTCTTATTTGGTTCTATTGATTCAATTTGCGTTAAGGCGAAAAAATTAGTCGAAGTGGGTTTCATACGTCTACAGCAAAGGGCTTTTTAAGTTGCGAAGATATTAAATTATTATCTTCACATAAATTTGGCTAAGGTACGGGATACAGTTGCAACGCTACCGGATAAAGTTATCTATAGGCTAAGAAGTAAAGTCGACAGGGATGTGGAATAATGTCTATAGAAACGAAGAAAGAAGGGAAGATCGTTAAAAGCACGGGGAAAAAGAGGATTTTTTCTAAATTCAGAAAGGAGAAGAATAGAGAAAGGTGTGAAGTGTGAGTCTTCATTTCAATGCTTTGCTTGTAAAATCACTAATCTTAATTTTTCTCATGCATTTAAAAAAATTGTTAATCACAATATTTTGTATTCCAAATATTTTAAAAATTTCAGCGTTAATTCTTCCCCTTTACGTCAAAAATCGTCACAATATCGCTACTTCCGACGCCCTGGCTATGTAGCGTAGTTTTTAAATGGCCTCCATCATGGAACAAAATAAATCGAAAATTTAAAAATGCTAGGTTCTCTGTCAATATATGCGTATCCTCAAACAGAACTCTTTCTGTGTAGCGAATTACTATGGGTTATTTCTCCGGTGATCAAAAAATTCATGAACCTGTGTTTCTCTTACAGTGCTGGATGCAATGTTGAGTTTTGGAGCAAAAAACAATGCTAAACCTCCAATTTCACATATTCAGGAAGGGCAATACGTTACATTGTATATTGTGGGTCTCGGAGCTTTTGCTGGACATCTATATTATCCAAAACGCAGGGCTGAAGGTGAACCATTTGTTCTTCCTCCACAACAACGCTTTCGAATACTATTGCCTAATGGTCGGAGGTTGTATGCTGATCTTGAGCCTCTCCAGATTGAGGGAAAGGAGCGTTTAAAGGAGAGTCGCTATTTCGTACAAATAGGAAAAACATATCTTCTATCCAGTAAGCTCATCAAAGACCCAGACTTGGATTATCCCGCTTTGTTCACAAGGCTAATTCCTCCTAATGACTTTCAAGGTTTTGTTGGAAACGTAAATTATTATGAAGGCACTGTTCCTTTGTGGACTGGAGAGACTTATAACCGTCGACGTATTCATAATATTCAACTTAATCAGGATCACTCGGGAGCAGGGTCATCACACGGTTCATCTGGATAAAAAAACTCTACAAAAATATTCCCCTTGAACAAAATTAATCGAGTTTTCCAAGTTTCCTTAACTATACTTTTTCAAGAAATTACGAACCTAGTCAAAATTTACAGGATTTTCATAATTCAAAAAATTTCAACAATTTTGGAACTTAAAATAAAATTTCTAAAATTAAAAAATTTGTAATATTATCTGATTTTGTCAAAATTGCAAAAATGGCACAGAATTTCTAATTTTTTAAATTAACAATGTTTTAAAAGGTTCTCCGAGATCGAAGATTAAGTCACTGCGAAATCTCAGATCGCTCCGCTAGAAATCTTAGGAGACCTCTTTGAGGATGTCTCAGAAATCTTAAAAATATTTCTCCAAGCGTGGAGCATTCACAGCACGAAACATTCACACATTAATACGATGGCGATGCATACGCTGCCTCGGTAATTCGAACTAACGGCCGACTCCATCCGAGCGCCACCGAGCTTAGCCGAGTCTGATTTCTCCCCGAGAGACCCGATCTCGAGAAGTTTTAGAAATCTGGGAAATCCCAGTAATCTCAAAGAATCTCAAGGAATGTCCCGAGATCATACGTCCTTCTTTGCATGATTTAGGATAAAGTATGCAGAAGGATATAGAGGGGCTACTCATTGAAAAATATGGAAATCTTAAAAAGTATTAATGCGGCAGTCTTAATCGAATTTGCATAGTGTGCTAAGATTTCTTTGATATTACCAGGAGTGCCCAGATTTCTAATACTTCCTGCGTTCGGGACTCTCCAGCTTATATCCGACTCGGCTAAGCGCGCTGACGTTCGGATGGATTCGGTTATTAGTTCGTCTCACCGAGGCAGTGTGTGAATCACGAACTTGTGACTTCTTCGTCGGATGAATGTTCCATGATTGGCCAAAGGTTTCAAGATTTTTAAAAGTTCCAAGAGTTCTTCAAAGAGTTTTCCTAAGACTTTCAGTGCAGCAATCTGAGATTTTTTAGTAACTAGCCTTCCGAACGATATTTAATTAATTTAATAATAATCATTAAGAGTTCGTTTTGATTGTAAATATTTTATGGTTTTTACGATCGTCTCCTTATACTGTTTGTAACGCATAACAAATAGTATTTAAATTGAAATGTTTTTCTCCTTACATTAAAATCCAGTTTCTCATTTAAAAATCAAGAACATTAAATAAGTAGTGTATGTTTTACCTCTTTAAACTAAATCCTGTCCCGTAACTCAATTTTTTGGCGGTTCAGTAGGTTATAACATAACAGTATTAAAAGAACTTGAAATTTCTAAACAAATTTAGAAAATCGTACCTGTTTAACAAAAAGTACGACTGATAATGAAAAATTCTTAATCATCGAAAAGGTTCACTTTTTCCCCGGGATACATAATATGCTATTGTACTTTAACTGATTATTTCTTGTAAAAATGATCGTATATTTCTTTATAATTTTGTTCCCTGGGGTGTGAGCTAATTAGCTCTCCAGGTTCTTTAAAATGAATGTATATACAATTTAGTATTATTGGTATGTGACAGCCATAATTTGTAAAACACCATTACCTGCGAGAAATAGGAACACGAGTTTTTTATATCGTTGAAGAGTACCA
Source organism: Belonocnema kinseyi (assembly GCF_010883055.1). Lineage (NCBI taxonomy): Eukaryota > Metazoa > Arthropoda > Insecta > Hymenoptera > Cynipidae > Belonocnema > Belonocnema kinseyi. Next base: position 74,734,584 of record NC_046659.1, on the reverse strand, counting down.
AGCTTTATAAAAATACAATGAAATTTTAGCTTACTTGTAAACTCAGGTCAGTTACAACAGCCCCTCCCCCCACTCATATTTTTGGGTTTTCTATAACCCACTAAATTACGCCCCAAATGCGCTGAAATGCGCTACCAATTAAAATTATTGGGGCACAAAACTGCAGGAGTCATATCAGCTGTTACGCAGCAGCGGCCGTAACGTTACCCCCTCCCCCTTATTGAAAAAAATTTTTATCACATGATCTTGAAGACCTTTCACTGCGCTCATATGCGCCACAGAGAAAAAATGTTGCGCTACATTGATAACCCAGGTATTAGAGATCAAAATGGGGAGTGGGGACTGGCGTAATTTTTCTAAACTAATAACATGATTCCAAATCCATCATACCCATCCTTCATAACTTCAAATGCAGCTGTTGAATCCTCAACAGGGATGTGCAATATAAGGTTGAGTACATGGATTCTACCATTTTAAAATGCCCTCATATGCGCGATAATTTTTGTTGTTGAAAATTTTGAAAATTGCCCAAGATATCGAGGTAATAAAATTTTACGAAGTGATGACCAACAAAATAAAAGGCTTACAATCAGCATCAATGAGGGTAGTTTCCTAAGGGGTTTCAAAGGCTCTAATATGCGCCATCAAATTTTTTTTAAATCTTCAAAATTCCCCAAGATACAGAGGTAAAAAAATTTTACGAAGTGATAACCAACCGAATAAAAAGGTTGCAATTCGCATTGGTGAAGGGAGTTTTCTATGGGGATTCAAATGCGCTAATATGCGCCATGAAGAAAAATTTTTACGCCATATTGATAACTGAGTTATCAGCGATCAAAATTGGGGGAGGGGGGCTGGAGTCATTTTTCTAAACTAACTCACTTTTTTCAAATGCATCGTACCTATTTTTCATAACTTCAAATTCACTCAAATGTGCCACCACAAAAAATGTGCGCTAGCTGATTAACAAAAATATCAACATTGGTAGAGGGGCAGTGTAACGCAGGTGTTAAGCCTTCAACAGGGATGTGCAATATAATGTTGCGGACATGAATTCATTCGTCTTCAAATGTGCTCATATGCGAGATAAAATTTGTTCGAAAATCTTGAGAAGTGCCCACGATATGGAGGTAATAAAATTTCACGAATGATGACCAACAAAATAAAAAGTTTCGAATACGCCTTGATGAAGTGATTTTCATATTGGGTTTAAAATGAACTCATATGAGTCACTTTCAAAATTAATAAAAAACCATAATTACCCCCCTAAATAACACTTGCTACCGATCCACTACCCGATGATATCTCCAAATAACCTAAATTGCAATATCAAAATTTATACTGATTTCTTCGGATAGGATTTTAAATGCGCTCATATGCGCTACTTTCGAAATTGACAAAAAAACATAATCAACCGCCTCACTACCCCTTGTTGAGATCTAGTATTCGATGATACCTCTAAATAACTTAAATTGAAGTATAAAAATCTATAATTATCTCTTCGTATAGGATTTCAAATGTGCTCATATGGGCCACTTTCGAAATGGAAAAAAAACCAGAATCAACCCCCTCATCATGCTGATAACACCAAGGAACTTTAATCACGGGGAAGTGTGTTGTCCCTGATTTAAAAATAGTAAATTGTTAAACGAATTGAGAGAATAGGAGATTTCTAACGAGCATGAAGTTACCGCGCGAGTGAATCTAGCGTGGTTATTACAGGAGCTGGGAATCTGCTAGTGTCTAACCTGTTTAACACATTGTTTTTTTACATGACACGAAGGGGTATGCGAATGTGGACCTGAGTCGAGTTTTGACATTAAAGTTGAAAGTCTAATATTTTCAAATTTTCCTGTCCCTAGTGTGGAAAGATAAGCTTTATCACTGGGATTCATTTTCGGTCGTGGAATCGACCACTTCTACTATTTCCCGCCAGTGTCTCAAAATTGCATTTATCGCACGGTTATTAAACAAACAAATGTGTTTTGAGTTCCACAGTGATCAAAGGAAATCTATCATTTGAGTTATTTCTTTTTCAAGCAAATTTTCTAATGTTTTATTTCTTAGAAAATATTTTTAATATTTTTTGTAAATCGAGAAGTTATTCAAAATTCTGGAATTTAGTTATCGCTGCACACAAAAATTGGTAATCAAACACTCAGAAAAGAAGTTGTCTTGAAAAAATGCATCATCCTTTTGCGTATTTCGTCTTAAACGATGTGAATACATTTTTTACACCAATGGAATTATTTGTCTGCACGGTTAGATGAAGTTGGTCACATAAGGAATTTTTTTGATTATGTTCATGTAATGTTCGAATCCCATATTTGAGAAGATTCCGAACAGTATTTTACAATTATATAAACAAATGTGAAAGGGGAGTGGAGCAAAAGAACGTGACGTAACATTATAGGTGAGGGTCTCGTTAATTCGTGATTGAGCGTGACAGGGGGTACGGGGGGTGGTTAAAAAGCTTGAAATAAAGCGTGACTTAATATGTGAATGCTCCCCAAATGAAAATCCTTCAAACCATAAATTTAGCAGTAAATTCCATTTACGTCAAGAAGCAACCTTCTGTCACGAGAGGAAATTTCTCTAAGGTATGATGAATTTGGAAAAATGTTGTTAGTTTAGAAAAACCACGCCAGCTCCCCCCCCCTGCATTTTGAGCAGTGATAACTCGGTTACGAAAAAAGCTTTTTAAGAATTTGTATAGTGGTGTACGTTGTAAAATTCAGGATGAATACTTCAAGGCAGATATTTTAAATTTTTTAAAAGTATTTTGAAGGGTTTTAAAATAAGAAAAAAATTTGCCTTAAGATCGTAGGACAAATTTTTTGATGATTCCGTATATTTAAAGATTAATTTTAAGAGAATATCAAAGATGATTTCTAAACAATCCAGAAGATTTTCAGAATTTTAAAAAGAGTTCTAGAAGCTTTTAAGAGATTTTGTAATACTTTCCTGAATTTTTAAAAAAGGTTAGCCAACATTTGAATCAATTTAAAAGGTTACGAACTTTATGAGGTTTGAAAATATTAGTATTATATGTAAACAAAGATTTCAATTCTTTCAATAATTTTTATTTCTTCCAAACTTCTGAAAGTCCTAGATTCCATTCAATTTTATAGAATCTTGTAAAATAAAGAATTTTTTTTAACGCAACTGAAAAATTTGAAAAACGATGTCGAATTTATCTTGTTGAGTTTTAGTTCTAATTGCAATTTTGGTCAACTTTTAACATATATAACTATCCATGACTTTATTTATTTTTTCGAAAAAGTCTTTGTGTTTGATAAAACAAGTATCAAAGTTACTAATATTGGCAAAATACACAAAAATGTCACCTGAAAAAACTACAGGTAGAACAATTTTCAATTTTCAACACAAATTTAATCTAGAAAAATCCAAGAAAGTAATTTTGTATGAAAAAAATATCTGTAGTTACTCTCACTCGAGGTTGGACAATACAAAAAAGAGTTTAAGCTCAATATTCTTATTGGGCAACTGCGAGTTACGTTGAACTCTCTTCGTTCACGTCCCGTGTCAAAGTTCTCCGAAAATATTTGTTAGTTTTTTCAATTAATTTTATTAGCAGTAGCTTATGTAATTCTGTATTGGATTTACTACTTCCAAACTAATGTTACAAATTTTAGAGAATGTTCCAGGAACAAAATGAGCTTATGTCAATTAAAATTAACTGAAAATTACGAATTCTATTTTAAAGGGAAAGAAAAGGTTAGAATATGCTTGACGTCATTCAGATTTTAAAAAGTAATTTTAATTTCCAAAATCAAAATTTGTTCATTTGAAAAAACAATTAATTTTGTTCCGATGAGTTCAACAAAAATTTCGAGGATAGTCCAGCTTCTTCGGATAAATTTGAAATATTTATTAAATATAATTGATAATTATCAAAAGTCTAATCGAATAGAATTCAAGCGACATAGAATGGAGAATTTTCATGATTCTTGAGAAGATAAAATAGTTTGTATACTTTTACGATCAAGATAGGTAAAGGAGAATAGATAGAAATTGAATGTGAAACCAATCTTGTTAAGGTTAAAATTATAGTTTTTAATAACACAAAATTTTTTACAGTTGATTCCTTCTGTCAAGTAAGATTTTTGTTAAGGCGAGTCTCTTGCACGTAAACGAAATCAGAACACTAGATCAATTTAAGACGCACTAAGAACTTCTTTCTTCCTTTTTCCTTCTATCACCTTTTAAATTCAAGACATGGTCAATTCCTCCGCCTCTGAGAGTACTATTTTTAACTTCAATAATGCAATGCAAATACAATGAGTGTATGCGTGATTCCTTCTCATTTTAAGTGATAAATGAAGTGGGTATCACTATATATATACTGAAATATTTTCAATAATATAAATTAGTTTGTATTAAAACCATCTCTAATTGTGTTTCCGTCATTTAGAAAAAAAGTTGTTTTCTTTGGGTTGTCTGTGTTTCATTATAGTGTTCTTCTCCAACTATGTTGACAAGTATAATATCTATAATATAAAAACGCATTTTTGTTCACAGTGGAACTATTTCTTATTCCAAATAACTAAAAAAATAACTCTTTTCTTCCAAAGAAACTTTTGTCTCTTATTCTGTACACAGAGAAAATTTAAGAACAAATATAAAAAATGCTTTCTTCAAGTTGGTTTCTACAATTGAAATTCACAATAACCTTGAGTCAGAACTTATTTTATTTTAAATAATGACGTCTTTTTTAGTCTTTAAATTATAAATAATATTAAATTTATGCTAGTTGTCTCATTAAAGAGACTGCTTTTCTTTTATCTATATTATGTGCGGGAAAATATATGCATTTTTTATAGATTATGCCGACACCATTTTTTTTCATTTCTTCCGAAATTTGTGTGGGTTTTCCAAAGATGTACATTTTTTAAATTCTTAAAATTATTTTTATCGATTGAGAAAAAAACACTATCTATAAAAAATTAATAACAAGAAATTTTTTTTATTTTCAATTTTTTTGGATCTTGCATAGTTTCACCGAAACATGTGATTTTTTAAGGTTTAATGGCTTTTTCCAGGATTAAACACAAAAAGATGTCTCATAGATCCTGGTTTCGTAAAAAAGTGCTGCAAAAATTTAATTAAAACAAAAAACAAGGCTTTTCAACAAAGGTAAAATTTCAACCGAAGACATTTATTTTCTGTACAAGAAAAAAACAAATTTCCAAAAAAAACACTAATTTTGAACCAAATAGTTCAATTTTCTACCTGAGAGATAAATATAATATAAGTCGCCATTTATTAAAATGCAATTATTTTTCAAAATTTGGTAAGAAACGACGATCAGAAAAATTTTAATTGCTAAAAGCATGGTTAAAATTAATTTTTTGTGAATTTTAACATTCATTAACATATCTAAATTTTTAATGTTATAAAAGTAAAATTTTAGAAATTCCTCGACATGAGCAAAAATTATGTTTTTTCTCTGAGTCATAGTACTCGGGTACCTCAAAGTCTAATTTTCATGCAGATCAAGAGATGGCTAGACTCTTTTAAACAAAAAATGGAACTGTGCCTAAGAGTTTCAGCAATCGTAATTAACCTAGAACGACAAAAAATTTCTTTATCTTAAATCTTATTTATAAGAAAGTATTTCCTTTATCTGGATTTATACATCATACATTAAGAGTACATAAGAACAACCTAGATTATTTAGTTGTCTAATGCTGTTATCATTCGCAAAAATTGTTTTAAGTTTTTAAAACAATTTTAGTATGCTTAAAAGATGTTAAGGAATTCTAGAAGTTTTAAAGAGACTAAAAAATTTTCAAAAACTTGTAAAATATGTTTACCTTTCTCTAAAATACTTAAAGACTTAAATGTCTTTTTAATTCATTCGAATATTTCCTAAAATGTGTAAGAATCCTGTCGAATAAAAAAAAATTTCAAAATTTTAATTTAATTAAGATTTGTATACAAAGCCGGTACCTGTAAAAATGGTTGATTTCTTCAATTTCGCTCGCTACCTTGCTGGAGCGTAACGTGAAGAGTAATTTCTTTTATACTTACCGATAATTACTTGCTTTCTTTTTTATTTCCGGTAAGCTTCAGATTTGATTAAGAATATTAAAAAAGGTAAAAAAAAATAATGATAATGTACTCTATAACCTTATTTCAGTCAAACCAAACGAATGTATGACAACTCACATTTCGAATGTTTAAATTGTAACTTCAGGATTTATGTATAAGCAAAGTATGTACTTCATCAGAAAAGCCTTTGATTAAAAAACTAAAGAATGAGTTTATTTCTAAATTCATTAAGTTTTTGAATTCCAAGATAATTCAAAGAGGTAACCTTGTCTATTTAAAAAATAATTCAAGAGTACACACGCACTAAATAGATGATGTTTATTTTGAGTGAAGTCAGGTGTTAATTATTCTCCGTTTTTCATTTTTGAACAACAGTATATTTCTTGTTTTACAATATCTCCTTTACGTTATTTTAATGAATTTGATAATATTGCATAATCGCGTTATCTGTAGACACCAAAATTATTTGAAAATATTGTAAATCCATCTATTCTTTCCTATTTTCCATCTCAGACTTCGAATTGTAGCACATTTTTATCTTTTTTCGATTGCTTGAAAATAAATAAAAATTCTATTATTTTAAAGAGTAGTAATTAATGGTAGAAAAATTATAAGGTCAGAATTTCAGAAGTCAAATAATTTAAATTTAATTAGAAAAAAATGAACAAATTCCTCTTTTAATCGCACTGTTTAAAGTACAGTTTCCAATAAATGTGTTACGTCCTACGAGATGTAACTTACCTTGTCCTTTATTTTATTCCAAGTGGTTCCTCGTTTTAGAATCTAATTTTAAATGAACTAGAGGACTGGGATGAGGATAACTACCATATACATCAAATAAATCAAATATGTTATAATATATAAAATGATGAATATTTATTCAAGTGTTAATCAACGTTTCCTGATAAATCTCCGAATTGCTTGAAATCATTTGATTCCTTGATTTACTTACAAGTTCCCTTTTGAAAAGAGTGCATGATTCGCCCTCTCGTTCCTTGAATCGAAAGTAGCCCGTCCTTCTATTGGCACCCTGTATGGGTACCAGCAGGGGGTGGATAGCGCTGAATGTGGCTCTGCAGGCTGAGATGGCAAGGTCAGCGTATCTGGGCTGCGTTGTCCCTTTGTGGCAGGTGTGGTCGGCTTGGAGTTCAACACAGAAGCTATTCTTCGTAGATTTGTAGGTTTAAATGGTTGACGGGCCAACACTGCTGGACCGGAGTTTAGAGTTTTTTAAATTCTTTATACTATGGATTTGTCTAACTGAGACTGAACTGAGATTGAACCGAGACTGTGGTAAAGACTGAATCTGGAGTATAATCGGCTAAACTGAAACTAGAACTAAACTGATTTCTGCTTCTGAATCCGCTGTATTTATTCACAAGATCCCTTCTTAGATTCCCATAGGGGTGAGTGTGGTTTTAGAAGTAGGGATTCTCCTTGTTTCCAATCAGCGTTGTCAATCAATTAGGTAGAAGAGTGGTAAGACCCTAATTGTCCAATGGGCGTTGAGAATTATGTATATGCCCATACATGGAGGATGTCGCAGTAACCATAATGCCTTATATCCCTTCCAAAGTACCATGGGGGTAATTAATGAGATAGCCAATCAGTGCTTAGGAATCTTGATGTGCCCAAATATGGAGAATGGCGCAGTTACCAAAATATATGGTATCCCTTCCTAGGTGTCCAAGGGTAAGCTATTATGATGCGGAGAAGAGCGTGAGATTTGCGTGTGTCCTTTTGGTTGTGTGTGAACGGCTAACCCTCCTATAGCTGTCATCTTTATTAAGCTGTTTATTGCTTTTAGATCTAAGATGCTGGTCTCCGTCATAGAAATATGTAGGTCAGAATGACTAAAGAATGTACATTTGGTGTAGGTACCAGCATATTTTAAACGTATGGGACTGAAACTCTTGTCGTTACTATAATTGTTGAAATTACACCCACTTGATGTTCGATAATACCAAAAAACCTTTAAACTCAATATCCTTAGCGGACAACAGCGGATTACCGCTGTTGTCTGCTGTCTGTATTCCTGTATGTTTGTGTGTAGTTGTAGCTACGCTAACTTTTGAGGGGTTTGTCCAATCGAGTCTAAAGGTCGCCAAAATAAAGGCTATGTTCGTTAATCAGATATTTCAAACCAAAATTAAAAAATTGAGAGCATTTTCAAAATTTTACATTTTTTTTAATTTTATACATTTTTGTCAAAGTTTCTTATTGATGGGTGAAAGACTTGCAAATTATCGAAATAAAAAATTTTTATTTTGATGAAAATTAGAAAAGTTATATGCTTTTAAAAATTTGAAAATATTCAAAAAACAGAAAAAAAATATTTTTTTCTGTAGATTCAAAAATTTCATTTTAAAATATTCACCAGATATTAAATTTATTTCAAAACTATTTTACCCGAATTTTTCGATCAGCCTAAAATTAAACAAATTGTAGCATTTTCAAAATTTTCAATTTTTATATTATCATTCCTCAGAGTGTAATGTAAGCGTCCAAATTTTCGATCTCTGTTTTATAACGGATCTTCACGTTTCGGCACACACAGAATCCGCAAAACATAAAATTTTGTCCGTGTCTGCTTGTCTGTCTGTATGTCTGTATGTCTGTATGTATGGTTAACTGAATGTTGTAGCCACGCTAACTTTTGAAGGATTTGTCAAATCGAGTCCGCATTTTATACACTTCTGAAGGTCCCCAAAATAAAGTTGAGATCGTTAATCAGACATTTCCAAACAAAATTAAAGAATTAAGAGCATTTTAAAAATTTTCAATTTTTTTTTCGAATTATATAAATTGTTGTCAAAGTTTCTTATAGATGAATAAGAGACTTGCAAATTATCTAAATAAAGTTTTGTATTTTTATGAAAATTAGAAAAGTTATATACTTTTCAAAAAATAAAAAAAAATTTTTTTGCATGGATCCAAAAATTTCATTCAAAATTTTCACTAGATATCAAATATATCTTACAACTATTCTTGCTGAATTTTTCGATTAGCCCACAATTTAAAAAATTAGAGCATTTTCAAAATTACAATTTTTTTTTTTCAAATCATAGAAATTTTTGTCAAAGTTTCTTATAGATGGGTAAAAGATTTGCAAATGGTCCAAATAAAATTTTAAATTGTGATGGAAATTCGAAAAGTTATATACTTTTCAAAAATTTGAAAATTTAAAAAAAATGGAAAAAATTACTTTTTTTGTAGATCCAAAAATTTCATTCAAAATTTTCACTAGAAACCAAATATATTCCAAAATTTTTCTAGCCGAATTTTTCGATCAGCCCACAATTAAAAAAATACAGCCTTTTTAACCGAACTGTTGATCGCGAAGCGCGATTATCGCAATGAGAATGTAATCGTCAAGGTCGTAGGTGCATAGGCGCGCTCAAACTTGCGAGCGAAGCGAGCCGCGCGCGTGGTGCAGTATGCAAATGTGCCCGTGAAGCGGGCAGATTTTTTATTCTTTATTTTAATTAACAGTAGTTTGCTTCATTTCTTATTGTATTAATCAATTCAAAATTAATGTATATTTAATTTAATTTGCAAAGTCGATGATTAAAAATAAATTTACTAGTTTTTGAGTGAAATCACTTTAATAATAAAGTTAGATATTATAAAGCATCGTCCAGGAAACAAAATAAGCTATTGTTAATTAAAATTCAATAAAAATCACGATATTTATTTTAAATCGAACGAAAAACTTACAACCGAAATTTCGAATTTTTCGTAACCTTTTTTATTTTTTCATAAATATTGTTTTATTTTTGGAAGAAAGCTTTAGAGAATAAATAAAAAAAGTATTGAAAAAGAAATTTGAATTACCATAGTCCACATTTTTTATAATAAAGATAACTCTGTTCCAATGGGTAAAAAAAATCTCGAGGATAGTCCAGATTTTTATGATGATTTCGAAATTTATTCATTTGATGTAATTACTAAATATCGAAATCTCATCGAATTTGGTTTAAATGAATTTAAGGTTTGATGTGTAATTTCTATTGAAAACATATTTAGTACAATTGGCTTCTTCTTTCAAATAAAGATTTTCAGTATGCTCAGTCTGAGAACTCCAAGGTCCGCTTCTGCACGTACTCTGAGGGACAGGGTATTAGCAAACTGTAAACACTGCTCCAGAAAATAATATAGTGAATTATACTAATAATAATAAATTTAGAGAAAGGAAAACAAGTTAAATAGAGTTTATAGCTTTATTATTCTATTTGTAACCAACTCCTTATGCATTAATTTTACGAGTTTTACCTGCATTTTAGAAAAATATATAACCAGGTGGAAAGTCACCCCTGTTACCATTCACAAAAATAGTGTAAATAAATGGAAGGATCCTACCAAATGAATCTGTAATTCTACTTCTGTGAGAAGTCACAGAAAAGCTTTAGATAAGATACATTGGGCAGGTTCTTTCTTCACCCGTAACGAAAATTTGTGCATCCGGTACCGCTATTGTGTACATAACTCTGAATAGTTAAATAGTAATCTTATATTATTATATTAATGTATAGTCCTTTTTAAAATAAAATTCTATCAATACTTTAACAGTATTTGTCACTTATCCCCAATACATAATCCTGGAGATCGAGCGAACCTACAGCTAAGCATGTTTCATTTTTGCACGTGCTTGTGCTTTTGTTTTATCGAATTAGGTATTATATCCGTGAGTGTAGATAATAAAGGGATTTAGGGACGATGGAACACCTGTTAAATGTTCACTACTTAACACATGAGGTCTTCCAGGTGTAGAAAATCAGCACGCAAGATCAATTAAAAAGGCACTAAC
>NC_046659.1:74697173-74723646 GCF_010883055.1 Belonocnema kinseyi | reverse complement strand
TTGCAATCGCCCCCCACGTTCTCCTTCTTCCTTCTTTAAAATTCAAGACTTGACCCAGATCTGTTTCGCCCCCCTGAGGGGATTATTTCTAACGTTAATAATGTAACGTGAAATACTGTGTAATATAAGGCGAAATAATAATAATATAAGTGATTCCTTATCATTTCAGAGGAAAAATCAGATAGCAGCCAGTATATATAAGAATATTTCTTGGTTCCACTGGTATCAAAATTCATACTAATTGTGTTTCCTTAATCTCAAAAGAATGAGGCTTGCTGTGGGGTTTCTGTGTTTTATCATAGTGATATATTCCAACTCTTTTGGTAAGCATAATGTCTATAATGAAGAGGCACATACTTTTGATGTGCAAATACTTCTATTCGAAATCATCAGAATTAAACAACCTTTTTTTAAGGAACATTTCTCTGCAAAAATAGATTTTCAGTTTTTCATAATAAAAACTATTATTCCTATATCTGAAACATTTAAATTGGTGTTAATCAGCAAAGTGAGGCTCTATTACATGGTTTCTGTGTTGGAACGCATATTGAATCGCTTCTCCTGTAAAAGATAGTTACCGTGTATCAGGTCCCTTTCTTCGCGGACAGTCACATATGTTATTTATGTTACGACGTAACAATATTTATAAGCATATTTCTTAAAAACTTGTAATTGCTTTAAAACTTTATCTCATAAATATCTGCAATAGTATCTACGAAGGATTTACAACTTAAGCTGCTAAACTTCAGAGACATATTTCTGTAAATTCCTAAAATACTTTATCATATTTTCCGAGATATCTCATGTTTACAACTTTAGGTCCCTAGAACCTCGTTTGAACACGAACTACCCTAAGTGTCTTTCAAGCGGATTTATTACAATTTTCAAAATCTGGTTGCTTGTCCATGTGGCCAAAAATCAACGTAAACGAATAGAAATAGAGTTTTCACTTCGGGGGTTTTTCCCGATCGTGCCTTTCCGAAGGTGGTCAGAATGACTCTTCGAGTGCGCAGCACCTATCGAGCCCTTACTTCTTTTTCAAAAATCTATACTTCCGATTTCATTACAAGTCAAGACACTTCGCCTTAGAGAGTCAGTCCGCAAATATTTCAAAGTCTTCCTTCACGCATGTATATATTTAAAGTATAATAAAGTTAAGTTATATTTTAAAGAAATGCTTACACTCCTTGTTATAATTTCAAATTGAATATAGCACAAAACATCATGGTCCTTCGAGTCGCGGATGGTTTACATTGTGATCGCGCAAAGTGAACTAGTGAACGTAAAAATAGCGACTTCAAAGCTATTTACTTGAAAGAAAAAAGTGATTTTCAAATCAATTTTACTCCAATAAATAGTAACTTTCAAAACTAGTAATTATGAGACAATAGTGATCTTACAACTAGTAACTCTTAAACAATTGTGAATCTAAAACTAGTGACTTTGAAAACAGTTTTTTTAAACCTATTGACAGTGAAAATTATATTTTAAAGTCAGTGACTCTGGAATTAGTAATTTCAATCAACTAGTTGCCAGGGTTCCGCTTGCAAAAACAAACCTGAAACTGCCAGGAAGCTTTTAAGCATAGTTCTAGATAGCCTAAGTCAACATTCCAGCCGATTTGACCTACAGGATTAGCAGAACTCATCAAGAAGCATCGCAAATTCCTTCAACTAACAAGTACGTCAGAGAGTTTCAATTCTTCTCTCAAACCTTTTACCAGCCCTCTCATTCCTTTTCGAATAAAGTATGCCTTGATCTCGCGTTAAGACATATTTCAACTCCAGTGCAAACTGATATTTTATTGAAATAAATTAAAAATCATGGCCGTAGAAATTTCAAAGTCAAGAAAGCTTCGTGGGACCGTAAAGAGCCACATAACTTCCTTTCAAAGTGTTTTAAATTCAGTCAACGCGGATACAGACTTAAAAATTCTCGACTCTGAGGGTAGATTAACTCGACATCTCACGTATTGGGATTAATTTAACACAATTCAAAATAAAATCGATGATCTCTCGACCACTGACGAGGAGGAAAAAGATAATGAGTCAGAAAGGACCTCCTTCGAAAATTGTTTTTAAGCGATCTGCGGGTTAGCTAAAAAATATATAAATCAGAGATTAATTTCGATGGCCTCCACGTCATCTAACCCACCAAGTAAAGCATCGGAATAGCTTAACTATCGCCGTTCATTACGCAAAAATTCATTTGAACCATCCTCGCGTTTTGAGTTGCCAAAAATTCAAACGCCTGCCTTTCACGGCACATACGATACTTGGCTTAATTTTCACGACTCATTTAAATCGATGTGCCACGACAATGTCGAGATTCCAGTTATCCACAAATTTTAACACCTCAAGGCCTGTTTAAAGGGCGAAGCCGCGAAAGTCATTACGTCAGTCAAAACGACCAATGAGAATTATGAAATAGCTTGGGAACTCTTAAAAACTCGGTACGATAATCGAAAGGTTATAGTTGAGAGTCATGTTCGTCCTTATTCGAGATTCCACCGATTTCAAGAGAATTTTCAATCCGAAAGATATTAGATCAAATTCAAAAAAATGTGAGAGCGCTCAAGGCACTTTCACAACATATTCAACATTAGGATACACTTCTTGTTTTTATTTTGAAAGAAAAATTAGAAAACTACACTCGCGAAAAATGGGAGGAATCTCGAAAATGAACAGACATACCTCGTTTTAATGACATGATCGCATTTTTTAAGAAACGTGCGCTAATAGAAGGGTCGAAATCCGTGCAAAAGTAAATTCCACCTCAAAAAGAAGCTCAGTCTTCTAAAAATCTTTCGTTGAAAAAAAAAACAAAAAGAAAATTCAATTGTGTAACAAAACAACCTCAGCTTCTGAGTCAAAAAGCAGCCCAATTTCATGTTCTATTTGTTCAGAAAACCACTTACTTCTTTCATGTTTTCTATTTAAAAAATGCCTACGAAGGAGACATATATGGAAGTCAAAAAGACTTCACTTTGTCATAATTGCGTAAAGGACTTTGATCGCACCGTCGAATGCAGGGCTAGACAATGTAAAAGATATAAAAAGTCACACCACGTTCTTCTTCATTTTGAAGAAGAACTCTTAGAGGAACCTATCACCTCTTTCTCGAAGTCCGCCACGACTTTAGCGAGTTTTCACGCTCAAGCGAATACACTAGTTGTTTTAGGAACCGCTGTCGTCGATATCTTGAATTCGAAAGGCGAATATAAATATTTTCGTGCACTATTGGATTCCTGTTCACATTCTAATTTTATCACAGAAAAATGGGCATACTCACTAGGACTCACCAAAAAGCGAGTCGATATTAAACTCAAGGGCGTGCAAAACCTTTACTCGAACGTGAAACACGTTACCTCGGCAAAAATTAAGTCGCGGTATACAACTACTGAGATCGATTTTTCGTGTTTAATTTACAACGAAATATCTGAGCCAATGCCGAGTTGTCCCATAAATCAAAGATTTTTTCAAATCCCTAGCGGTATATTTTTAGCAGATCCAGAATTGGGTAAACCAGCAGATATTGATATTCTGATGTGTACATAATGTTTTATCAGCTTTCACGCTCAGAGCAAATCGCATCAAAGGTCATTCTGCAATATTTCAAGAAACAACATTAGGTTAGATTCTCGTGGGTCGTTTTTCAGATTCGCTAATTTCAAATTGTTGCCATCAAACTACATGCATTTTCATCAAATTTCAAGTTTTGCCCATTCTTTTGGAACTCGATAACGAGCCCACACCTAAAGTTAGATCAACTGATGAGATAGCGCGTGAAGAACATTATAAGGCTACTGTTCACCGTGATAAGTCAGGTCGATATGTAGTTAAATTACCACTTAACGAAAAAAAGGAATCTCTCGGAGATTAAAAAAACACTCCTTTTCAGCGTTTTTATTCTATTCAGCGTAAATTCGCAAGAGTTCCTGTTTTTAAAGAACAGTACACTGAGTGCATGCAGGGTTATTTTTTAGAATCACATGCGACTCTGATTCCACGTGACGAACCAGTTGATCGAGGGTTTTACCTCCCACATCATGCAGTAGTCATAACTTCTAGTCTTACCACCAAAACAAGAATAGTCTTTGATGGATCCGCTAAGACAACGAAAGGAATTTCACTAAACGACTCCCTAAGAGTTAGTCCTACAACTCAAGAGGATTTTTTTTCAATTATAACGCTTTTTCGATCATTCCGTTACTCACTTACTGCCGACATTGATCAGATGTACAGGCAGATTCAAGTGTCAGAAATTGATAGAAATTTTCAAAAAATTCTTGGCCCGCGAGTCCTGACGTGCCAATCAAAATATACTCCCTGAATACTGTAACTTTTGGTACATCGTGCTCTCCCTTTCTTGCAATTCACACCCTGCACCAGCTGGCTGAAGACAAATGTGAAAATTTTCCACTTGCTTCCAGTATTTTAAAGCGAGATTTTCACGTCGATGATTTGCTTACTGCAGCATCAACCTTTCAGGAAGCCGTTACTCTAAAAAATGAGCTAAGCAGTTTTCTAAAAAAAGGAGGTTTTAACCTCAGAAAATGGGCATCGAACGATTCAAAATTAATAATTCATTTTTCTGAAACTGATTTCAATTCTTTCATGGCGTTAGATCCTTCCGAAACTGTTAAAGGTTTAGGGATACATTGGGATGCTTCTTCTGATTCCATTATTTACACTACTAACCTACCAGAATCAAATAAAACTATCACTAAACGATTAATGTTAGGGCAAATTTCCAAATTGTTCGACACCCTGGGATTATTCGGTCCAGTTGTAGTGATTGCCAATATCATGATTCAGCAGCTTTGGATGCGACAACTTTCTTGGGATACTATTGTCCATAAAGAGATTCAATTATTGGGTAAATTATAGAAATAAATTAAAAATTCTTAACATTAAATTTTCTCGTTGTGTACTTATTCAAAATCCAGTCCAGATTCAGATCCATGGATTTTGCGACGCGAGCGAAAAGGCCTATAGAGCCTGTCTGTATGTGTGGTCTACCGATCTACAAGGCAGAAATCAAACCATCCTAATCTGCTAAAAATCAAGAGTTGCCCCATTGAAGATTACTACAATATCCTGGCTAGAGCTCTGCGCAGAAAATCTCGTGGTTAAATTATGGTGAGATTCCACCATTGTTTTAAATTGGATAAATACTCTATCCTATATCTTAAAAACCTTTGTCGCTAATAGAATATCTGAAATTCAAGCGTCAACACAAGTGCAACATTGGTATCACGTTTGGACACATTAAAATCCTGCCGATTTGATTTCACGTGGCCAAAACCCTCACGATTTCATTCAAAATAAGTTCTGGGTTAATGGACCTCAATGGCTGAATCACGACTCTGTGACCTGGCCCCAAACATCCTTTTTCCAAAACAAAAGGTTTCCGAAAAGCGCGCGGACAATTTCACTTTGTCATGCAAGGTTACTCATGAAACCAAGATAACTGAAAACGACATCCTACTTCGTTTTAGCGATTTAAAAAATTAAAAAGGGTCGTCGCTTATTGTCTCTGATTCACAAATAATGCTAGAGTCAAAGATCCCTTAGCTAGACAAACTAGCAATATCACTCAAAATGAAATAAGGAACGTATTTGACCGAATAATAAAAACTACACAATTAGAAACATTTCCAAATGTGTTCGATTGACTCTTAAAAAATAATAGACTTGATTCTAAAAGTAGCCTTTTAAAACTAAATCCATTTGTTGATCATGGGGTGATTAAGGTATGTGGAGATTAAATAATTCGAACCTGCCGATATCACAGAAACATCCAATCATACTTCCGAAGAATCACTAAATTTCAAAAGTTATTATTCGGGGTGAACACACGGATCGCATGCATGCAGGAGTCAGCGCGACACTCTATGGCGTTCGCGAAACCTTCTGACCTATCAATGAACGTAACACCACAAGACACGTTGTTCGAAAATGCGTTCGATGTTGCAGAGCGAATCCAGGCGAAATAAAGTATTTAGTGGATCACTGAAAAAACTAGTTGGTTGGGACAACTAACAAAGTAGTAGGCGCAACTATTTTAGTTTGTAATATATGCCGTTGCTATTAAAGTGGTTGAGGCTACTACTGTTATTCGCAAGATTGGTAGTAGTTGTCCTTGCTACTTTATTTGTTCTCGCTACAAGTTTCGATGGTAGATACTACTTTCAGATAGGTTTGTTTACTACTTTAAATAGTAAGCGTTACTACTTTCATTGTAAGTCTTACTATTAAATTAGTTATTTTACAAATAAATTATTTGATCTTACTACTTAAAGTACACTGAAAAAGCTAGTTGGTTGGGGCAACTAACAAAGTAGTAGGCCCAACTATTTTAGTTTGTAATATATGCCGCTGCTATTAAAGTGGTTGAGGCTACTACTTTTATTCGCAAGATTGGTAGTAGTTGCCCTTACTACTTTATTTGTTCTCGCTACAACTTTCGATGGTACGTACTGCTTTCAAGCAGCTTTGTGTTTACTGCTTCAAATAGTAAGCGTTACTACTTCACTTAGTAAGTCTTACTATTAAATTAGTTATTTTACAAATAAATTAGTTGATCTTACTACTTAAAGTAGTCATCCTTACTATTACATAATCTTATATAATATTGCTATTCAATGTTATATTTTCTAACTATTCATATAATTATATTCATCCCACTGGAAAGCTGAATCGTCACGGTGATGTATTTATACAAATTAGGGCACCTTTTCACGGAGGCCTGTTTTGAAGTATTCGTTGAATTCATATGACACATCGAGTTCACATGTAGGTTATCACTCAAACAAATTTGACTTAATCCAACAAAGTAACTAAAAATAAATCCTATGAAATATATTCATTCCAAGATTATTTCAAAACAGACCTCCGTGAAAAGGTGCCCTAGGGCCTAGGCGTAGGCCGTAGAGGACGCCCTAAGGATCCGTACGATGCTCTTCAATATTTTCCACGTGTTTACACTTTATACGTAAAGGTTCGGATTAAAATGGCGATCATCGAAAACATGACGCGATATTTCGATGCGAATGTTGGCAGTACTGCTCATATTTCAGTTCTGCCAATATCGCCAAGGGGAAAAACTCGTAACCTTTACTACTTCTATTTCTTGGAAAATAAATTTCTGGTAAATGTAACTAATTTATTTGTTGTGACTACAATTACTATCCTTACTAATGTAATCTTCATAGAAGGACTAACGGCGACTTTTTGCCGTACAAAACTGGTTAGTTACTGTTACCATCGAAGTAGTTGTTGTAGCTTATACCAACTCTACTAATAAGGAGCTTCTTGTCGCAACTAACCATTTTTTTCAGTGTAGAAATCCGTACTATTATATAATCTTATATAATATTACTATTCAATTTTATATTTTTTTACTATTCATATAATTATAGTCATCCAGCTGGAAAGCTGAATTGTCACGATGATGTATTTATACAAATTAGGCTACCTTTTCAAGGAGGCCTTTTCGGAAGTATTCGTTGAATATATTTGACACATCGAGTTCGCATCTAGGTCATTAATCAATTATATTTGCCGTAAACCAACAAAGTAACAATAAATAAATCCTATGAAAAATACTTTTTCCACGATTATTTCAAAATAGGCCTCCGTGAAAAGGTCCCCCCTGCGTGCGACTTATAGGATGCCCTATGGATATATACGCTGCTCTTCAATATTTTTCACTTGTTAACATTATTCGTTAAGGTAAAGATAAAAATGGCGATCATTGAAAACACGACGCGATATTTCGATGCGAATGTTGGCAGCACTACTCAGATTTCAGTTCTGCCAATATCGCCAAGGGGCAAAGCTTGTAACCTTTACTAGTTTTATTTCTTGGAAAATAAATTGCTAGTAAATGTAACTAATTTATTTGTTGTGACTAAAATTACTATCCTCTCTAATATAAACTCTATAGGAGGACTAACGGCGACTTGTTGCCATACAAAACTGTTTAGTTACTGTTGCCATCGAAGTAGTTCTTGTAGTCAATACCAACTCTACTAATAAGGAACTTCTTATCGCAACTAACCATTTTTATCAGCGATAATTTTCCAAAAAATCGTGTTTCATTTTCTCGACCTTTCGCAAACGTGGGTGTGGATTACGGTGGTCCCTTTTTAATAAGGAACGTTGCCACCGCAATAGAGTTGAGGTAAAAACATACGTCTGTGTTTTCGTATGTCTTGCTACGAAAGGAGTTCACTTGAAATTCGCGAACGATTTATCCTCGGAGGCCTTTCTGACCTCTTTGAAAAGACTCCTCTCTCGTCGAGGAAAATATGAGTCTGTATCTTCGGACAATGCAAACAACTTCGGAGGTGCTAGCAGGGAAATTCGTGAGCTCTATAAGCAAATCGAGTCGCTTCAAAAAAGCAAAACAATTCAAGCTCTTTTTGATAAGGAAGGTATTAAGTGGCATTTTATTCCACCCCAAGCTCCCCACTTTAGAGGTCTCGGGGAAGCGGCGGTCAAGTCCATCAAAAAACATTTTCAGCGAATCACAGGTAATGCATTACTTACCTTTGAACGATTGCACACGTATGTAGTTGAGATCGAGGCAATATTGAATTCGCGCCCTTTAACACCCCTCTCCTCCGATTCCAACAATCATCTCACCTTAACACCCGGCCACTTCCTCATTGAAACCTCTCTGACAAGCTTGCCACAAAAGGATTTGCGTAATGTTGAAGCGAATCACTTGAACTGCTGGGAACTTGCTCAGCAAATGCTCCATCATTTTTTGGACAGATGGTGGCGAGAATATTTAAACGAGCTTCTTTCATGCAGCAAATGGAAGGTATCCACGAATGAAGAGGACATGAAGATTGGGACTCTGATGATTGTCAAGGAGGACAACCTACCACCCATGAAGTGGCAATTGGGCCGCATCACAGCAGTTCATCCTGGCCAAGACCGGGTAATCCGCGCAGTCACGATTCAAACTCAATCAGGCAGCTACTCCAATAAACTAAAGAGTTATTTTATGTCTTTGTTTTCAGATACAAAATAATTTTGTACAAGTGATATGTGGTCTCGCACAACGAGTAATGTTTTACTCTGATTATATTGTATCACCATATTTTAAATGTCGATCACTTTTCTTAGACATGATTATGTATCTTATTATCTGATTGTATTATATCTTAGGTTTCCGTATGTAATTTACCACCTTTATTTCTCATTATTCTTTATTAGGCATGACCATGTATCTTACTTTCGGAATGTATTGAATTTTATGTCACTCTGTGTCATTTAAAATGTCCTATTTAAAATATGTATGGGTTAATCTTACCTCAAACTTGTCTCATGTGAATGCATTCAGATTCATTTTTCAAGATATTGTTTTGAATGGTAGGCATTCAAAGGGGGCCGGTATGTTACGACCTAACTATTTTTATTAGTGTATTTCTTAAAAATCTGTAATTGCTTTTAAACTTTCTCTCAAAAACATCTGCGAATGTATCTGCGAAGGATTTACAACTTGAGCTGCTGAACTTCAGAGACATATTTCTGTAAATTCCTAAATTACTTTATTATATTTTCCGAGACATTTCATGTTTACAACTGTAATCCCCTGAAACCTAATTTGAACACGAACTACCCTAAGTGTCTTTCGAGCGGATTTATTGCTCGTTTGAAAATCTGGTTACTTGTCCATGTGGCCAACAACCAACGTAAACGAATAGAGATAGAATTTTCACTTCGGGTGTTTTTCCCGATCGTGCCTTTTCGGAGCTAATCGGAACGGCCCTTCAAGTAGGCAGGACCTATCGAAACCTCATCTCGTTTTAAAAAATCTGTATTTTCGATTTCATTACAAATCTAGCAGCTGACCTCTTCACTTCGTCTTAGAGAGTCAGTCCGCAAATATTTCAAAGTGACAAATCGCAAAGTCGCAACACGCGTTTTGCGGATGCATTTTATGCAAATTATTAAATACTAATAACATTTTGTGCTTTGGCTGCAATAAATGCTGGCAAACCTAGGTGTGTCAAATGCACTTTCTGCAGGGTCGAAAGCTAGTAATTTGTTTGGGCTTTACGTAGCATTGATTCAGGCCAATCTAGGTGTGCTAAATGTACCTTAAGGAAAGTAAGTAAAAAAACCATTCGTGTTAATTTGTCCAATCTAATTATCCTATGATATCAAAGTTTCTAAAGACTAGAATAAAATAGTGTTCTCCTTGGAGTACATTTCGCCAAAGTTTCTATTATTACGCTGTCATGTAAGCACACCAGTGAGCATGTTAACGCCGACAAGAGTTTTTGTATGATAATATAATATTCCTTTAAAATAAAGGAAACTGAAAGTGTGAAAAGATCTTCTCAAAATGTGATATGATTTTTAAATAAAAATGTATGGATAAGTTAAGACATTGAAAAATCATTAAATCGACGTTTCATTCAAGTTGGAAAAAGGGCGATCAAAAAATCACTTCGACAATACAACCGTATGAAATGCTTTGATGTGCTTCACACTAAAGGTGGCAAATATTTATTTATTTTGGTTTTGGAAAAAATGGCAGAAGTTAAATATTGTATTCCGAATGCTGAGCTCCTTGACGTAATCGACAGTACATATCGTGAGTTGGATCATGACAGAAGAGACAGAATGATAATGCAGCAGGGGCAAAATACGCAGTCGTGACAAGAGACCAAATTATTTTTTATTTCAAACTCTTTGAAATATTTTAAAACGAAAAGAGGCACTAAAGAAGAGGATTGACATCGACGCTCTCGCTTTTTAAAAAAGAAAATTCTGGAAGACATGTCGAACTCATAGATATGCAGAGATGTCGCGATAGAGTCAGTAAATACATTTTTAGTGATCAGGATCATCTCACCAATTAATAGGCCTTCTATAGTAATAACAAAATTTACGGATCTTTTGTTTTGTCTCCGGTGTGCAACCGAAGAATAAATGTCAACGAACAGAAAAAAAACCAACAACAGACTGGGCTCGCGTCCAAAAAAAAGCTTCTTTTAAATACAACAAAATTCAACGAAAGGACATGCGAAAAACGTAATTCGCGTTATTTTGTAGAGCTAGCTTGCTGGTTTTTATAGAATAGGAACGAAACCTGAAATTCATTTTCTTATGTTACTCCAGAAATCAAATGCAAAATTGTTCATTTTTTTAAAAGAAAATTGTTGAAGTTCCAGATACTGACTTATTATTGCAGCAAATCAGTGGTCCAAATTCTGCGTTTGTGGAACGAGGTTCTTAAAAACGTAATTGTGCAAAAAAGTATACGTTAATTGCAAGTGCAAGAGCTGAAATGTATTATAATTTGAAAGGTGATAATTATATTAATATAACTATTTTCATTCAATGGTATCACGGAATTTGCCTACAGCGCATCCACAATGGACAAATTGCTGAGGCACACTTACGTTTGCCGTCATTTTAGGCTTTTTGGTAACCCATACATATAAACATACAACCTGGAGCTGGACACCGACCAAACGGGAGACGACACATTATAGGGTTGAGGCTTCGATATATAATAATTGAAAGACAGGTATAGACATGGAAGACGTAACAGAGAAATTTAATAAACAAAATTAATCCGCTGCAATAGAGTATATTCTCCTAGGGTGTTGCACGCGCGACTTGTGAGTTTGAGCACGCCCAGGACGCGCGCTATTCAGATCTCACACAAAAGGACAAGAAGAAATTTTCTTATCTAATTTAGGCAAAAAAAAAGTTATCAAACATTTTATTAAATCTTGCGTGTTTTTTCCAGAAATTTTATTTGTTTATTTTTAAGCTAATTATTCCTAATTTTTAAAAAACTACAGATCCTATTAAACGATAACTTGTGATTGAAAAAATACGAATTTTTAAGAAAATAAAATAAATTTTAACCATATAGTTCAACCTTCACCTGAAAAAGAAAAAAATATAATCACAAATTCTATTTTGAAATTATGTCTTATATATACGCATGTTTGATCGCTAATTTCATAAAATTTTGGTAAGATTTTGGCGTGGTCAGAGGAAATCTCACTGTATCAGAGTAGGTATTCAATTTGCGAAAAAACGTTATCCCCCTTCTCTTCGCCTTTGCCAAAATATCATGTTTGGAGACATTTTAAACCGGCAATATATCTTATCACAAATGTGTATCTCTTCTATGTGTACATGTGTGTTAGTAGATTCTTAGGCTGTAAGCAAGATTACTTTAAAAGAATTGAGCGATCATAGCATTCAAAAAGATGAACGATTTATCCTCATTACTTCTTTCGATAAACAAAATTACCAGATTTACGGCATTTACAAGATAACAAAAACGAAAATTTAAACTTAATGCGAAAAAACCCTTGAAAGGACAAAAAGTCCAGAAAAGAAAAAAATCGCTTTTTGGAAACCCTACAAGATTTTTATCGGACAAAAAATAACTGTAAATCAAAATTTCTATTTTACGGTCAAACTATTTAAGAAACAACAAAATATAAGAAAACAAAAATTCTTCATGCAAAAAATATCTATTTTGATTTGAATTACACTTTGATTCATTGCATATTCAGAAAAAAATTCGTCGACAAAAGTTTCACCCCCAAAGGTCTATAAATTTGTCATTAATTATTTTTTCGATAGAAATGACAGTTTTTGTTATTGTTTTAACTTTGAAAAACATTATTAAAAATGAAAAATAATTTTGTTTAATAGCACAAGGTTCAAAGAACTACGCAAAGTCTAAAGCTGTTCGCCCTAAAAGGATCTGCAAACTTTGTAACCATCATTTTTCGATTGGATGATTAGTTTTTTTATTCGTAAAAAATATCACTAAAACTAAAGGAATTAAATTTTTTTAAAGGACACATGAGACGAAAAAAGTTGTTTAACGAACAAAGGTCTACTTTGCTATATACTGTTGTTATCAGAATATATTAAAAATGATAAGAAAATCAATTTTTTGAAAAATGACGCAAGTTATAATCACTTTTTTTTTAATTTCAATCTAAATTCTACCTATACATTGTTTAGAGCACTTTACACTAAGATGAGTATTTTTGGTATAAAACATAAAAATAACGTAGAAAATAAACATATTAAATTCATTTAAAATTGCACAATTTGCAGAAAACTGTTAAAGTGACTTAATATTAAAAGGTAAACTATTTTCCAATATTTAGATTTAATGTTTCTTATAACTTTAAAAATCTTAGGCTGACTTGGGAAATTGGTCATCTGCTTTGACCTATAGTTCTAAAAAGTCTTTTCATGATCTGTTTTACTTTATTCTTTAAAGACTCGCCAAATGCAAACAATCTTGCCCATGAAGTATTTGTAATCATTTAATCTCAAACCCCATTTAAGACGACTTGGCAATGATGGCAATGATGGCATTGACGAACAAAACAGAATTATCCTTAACCACAAAAGATTTTATTTTTTTCTAGTGGTTGAATTTTTAATAAAAAAGTTTTATTTTCAAAATACCCCCCTAAAAATAGTTAAAAATTCAATCACAAGTATTTTATTTTAAAGAAAAGTAACGCTTTTTCAACAAAATAGTTGAATTTTCAACATACAAAGATGAATTTTCAAACAAAAAAGACGAATTCGTTAGAAAAAAGTAGAATTTTCAATCTAAATAAAGACTTTTCTGTTCATAAAGACGAATATTCAGCAAAACAGTTTGATTTTGTTCAGGATGATTTAATTATTATAAAGAAGTAGAATTTTGAAAAAAACAATCCAATTTTAAATAAAGAATTTGAAAAATCAAGTAAAATGATATATTATCAACAACAAACATACACTTTAACTAAACAGTTCTACATTGAACCAAGTAGTTGAAGTTTCAATAAAAAATATTAATCCTCAACCGAAAATATCAATATCATAATTGAATTTCTAACCCCAAAAGATGTTTCATTTAAGAAAGTACGAAAATTTTCCTTAAATTGTAGAATTGTGTAAAAAGAGAGTATTATCTAAAAAGCAGATGAATTGTAAACACGAAAATATGAATTTTTAGCCTAAAAGTTAATTTTGAATCAGATGGTGACATGTTACACTAAAAGCGATGAATTTTTCACCCATCATGGATTAGTTAAAGTATCAGTTGTCAAGCAGATTTAGAAAAAAAAACAATTTCCAACAATTTAGTTTCATTTTTAATAAAAAAGATGGATCTATAAGTGATAAAATCAATTTTTGACCAAGCAGTTCTAATTGTTGAATTTCCTACTTAAAACAATTAATTCAAGAAAAAAATGAATTTTTAATCAAATCGTGGAAGAAACTATTTTCAACCAAAGGGTAGAATGTTTAATAAAATCTTTGAATTTTAAAATAAAAATGTGATTCTTTAAGTCAAAAGACGTGTATGTTGAAAGACAGCGAAATTTTTAATTTATCCAAACCAATTTTCTATTTAAAAAGAGAACTCTACGACAAATCAGTTTAATTCTTCACCAAATTCTCAAATTTTGATTAAAAAGTGCTAATTTTACAACGAAAGTGATTAATCCTCAAATAAAAAGTAATATTCTTCATATTTCAATCAAAAAATATTTTGATACTTAAATTAAGACTGTAGAATTCCACTGAAGAAGATGAGTCTTTAATTAAGTATGTAAGTCCTAATTCAGAAGCGAATATGTTTTAACCAAACAGTTAAACTTCCAACAAATAAATAACAAATGTGTAACAAAAATGTAAGTGTTTAAACGAATAGGGCATGTATATTAAAAAAAGAGTTGAATTTCAAAAACAGAACGGCGAATTCACTAAAAAACTGTTGAATTTTCAAAACAAAAACATCAATTTTCAACCATGTTGTGTAATTGAACGAAAAACAGGATTTTCAATAATAAAATACATCAATTTTTCTACTAAAGTTTAGAATTTTCAACCAATAATCGAATAGATAAAGTTGCATTTGAAACAATTATTTTTTAACTAAAAAAACTGCACTTCTAGCAAAATGGATCAATTTTCATTCAAGGAGATGGATCTTCGACCAATGAAATAAATTATTAACAAAATAGATCATTTTTAACTAACCTCTGCAAAAACGAGATTTAAATATTTTAATTAAATCTTCAACCTAATTTAGACCTGTCAACCAAAGTCAATGAAATCGAAACTAGAAATATAATAGTTGACTTTTCATTCTAAAAGAAATACATTTCAGCGAGAAATAGTTGGATTTGCTTACTGAGTTCTACTAAATCAGTTTGAATTTCAGGCCATGTGACCACTGGGACACGTGACCAGATTCCTACCTTACCGACAATTTTTCATTTCCTAACATATTTGCAAACGAAGCGCCTCATCAAATTGAAAATTTTTTACAATAAATAAAAAGCTCTAGGAAAGGTGGATCTGGTCCTAAAGTTTAATAATTATGAAAAAAAACACCAAAAGCATCATTTACAAAAAACTTGTTTTTATAATTATAATTTTGTTAACCAGACCCACGTTTCTGAGCACTTCTTATTTATTATCCTGAATTTTCAACTCGATATGGCGCTTCGCATTAAAATAATGTAAGATATAAGAAAGTGTCGGTAAGGTAGGAATCTGGTCACGTGATTCACTCGCTACATGGCCTAGGAGAAGCAGGTTATGTGTTGTAGAGATCTTCAAGAGAGAGTTGGGATATGTTACCCCCACCACTTGTTTAGGGCCAGCCGGGATAAGGAATTCGGCACTAAACGCATGCGCGTTGGTGCTCATTTTAGAGGCAAAATAATCTGAATTCCATGTTTTGAATCTTTTGAACCTAGCAGAATAGGGCAACGGTGAATAAAAGTAATAATCGTTATAATGGTGTCATATTGTGTTTTATATTGCAAAAATAGAATTGTGGTATGGTATTAATTAAAGTATTTCCCAAAAAGCCCAAGACGTCGAAATGTATGGATTAAGAACATAAATAAAAGAAAGCGCAGAAAAATAAAAATGCGTACCTGCTCAAAGTGTATATCATATTTTCCGATCGTGGTACCGTATCATTTCTAGACCAAGTAATGTAAATTTATTCCATTTTTTAAATTGAAATTTTATGTTGTAAAAAGAGATCACATTTGGACGTATCGCAATATTAAGAATAATGATTTTAGGAACCTTTTTCTTTTTCGTTTGCCAACATCCAACAATGTAAAATCTGAAAAAAAGAATGGAGTTTTCGGTAACAAAAAAACATGGCAATGCACAAAGCTTATCAATAAAATTTGTGCATTTATTTTTGTGAAAATTTCAGGCTATTTAAAATTATTTGTGAAAAATTGTGTGTACTGTTTACACTATAAGAACAAAAATGATTGATTTTACGAAAAACATCATTCGCTCATAATTACGTTGTGCTTTTAATGGTCTATGGATAAATATTGTTAATTAAAAATTTAATCTTTTGATTCTACTCCACAAATATTTGTAGTTACATATTTTGTTCCTCTATAGCTTTATGTGATAAATGTATTCTAGGTCGAAAAATATTTAGTTTTGATATTTATTGACTACAATAAAAATATTTAATTTTAAATTTTAAATCCACTATCCATAGCATCAAGAAATTTCTTGGTCACAATGACAGCATTTTAAATTTAACAGAAATGTTAAAAAATGTTGTCTGTTAAATTTTTAGTACTTCAAAATATTCATGCTACGGTTTCTTATTGTGGATTTATTTAAAATGGAAAATATAAATAAATTTCATTTAAAAATCGTGCGCTCTAAAGAACTTACGTATTCCGCATAGTCCTACCAATCAGAAACGACTCTCAGTCCTTTTAACTCTCCCTTGAGGATATCTAACGTGGTGTACTTTTTGAACGGCCTCTATCATGGGAAAACATACATCGAAATTAGTAAGATGCAAGGTTCTGCTTCAGTGTGAAAGGATACAAAAGCAGGACTCTTGCTGCTTATCTACTTGATATAAGTTATTTTTCCGGTGAACAAAAGTTTCAGAAATCTCCATTTTTCTTACAGTGCTTGATGCAATGTTGAGTTTTGGAGGAAACAAGAATGGTGTTGCTGATAACTATCATATTCAGGCAGGAAGCTACGTTACTGTGTATCTTAAAGGTATCGGTGCTCTTGCTGGACATCTATACATTTCAGGTGTACCAAATCTTGATAATGCACACTATCGCTTTGAACTAAATTTGCCGGATGGCCGGAGGTTTTATACTGATCTTGCGCCTATCCAGATTGATGATAAGGAGCATTTAAATCAGAGTCGCTATTTTATACAAATAGGAAAAACATATCTTGTATCAAAAAAGCTCGCCTTTCACCCAGTCCCGTATAGTTTTCCTGTTGTTTGCACAGTGCTACTTCCTCATGATGACGTTGATTATGCTGTTGGAGAATTAGGTTACTATGAAGGCCCAGTTCCCTTATGGACGGAAGAGACTTATAATCTTCAACGTGTTTTTAATCGTCATCGTAATCGTGGCGGTACAGGATTAGGAACATCACACGGTTCATCTGGAAAATAAAAATTATTCAAAGTAGGTGCCGAGCCCCTACAAAGAACGGTTTTACGTAGAATAATTAAAGAATAATATTAAGTCTAAATAGAATCTTAAGTAAATACTTTGGAAAACAAATGTTTAAAAATTATTACCCTTATAAAAAAAGTTAATGGTGTCTTCCAAACCTCCTTTACTCTGCTCTGCAAGAAATTTTGTATGTTTTCTAAATTTACATGTATTTCGTAATTTCCACAATTTCAATTTTTTTGGAAATTTGAATAAAATCTGTAAAAGGTTAAAATTTTCAATATTATTGGAATTTGTTTAATTGTAAAAATTAGATATAATTTATAATTATAAAGTTTTAAAATTAATACCCATGAATCCGGAAAACAGGTTTCTAGTGATGTCTGTCTGTATGCCTGAATGTATGTATGTATGTCTGTCTGTCTGTGAGCACGGTAACTTTTCAAAAAATTAATCTATTAGATTGGATCGTAAACTAAAGTTCAAGTTCGTTAGAATTTCGTTAGAATTGAAGAATACTCTGTACGGTCATTCATAGTAAATGAACTTTTTAAGCCAATTAACAGACGATATAAAAAAATGACAAAAAAAGAAAAAGTATGACTTTTAAATGCCCTAGAAGATTAGCATAACAACTTTTGAATTTTATCGATAAATCGAAAACTAAATTTTGAAGTTATGAAAAATAATGGAAAATCCAAAAGTCACATTTTTTCATGCAAATTTTCACACTATTTCAAATACTCTCAAATGTAGTAATGCATTTCCTAATATATATATATATATATATATATATATATATACACACATTATTATATATATGTGTGTGTGTATGTGTATGTGTACATAAATACATAAATACATAATTTAGAAGTTAAAAAAGGTAAGGCTGCTCAGTAGACCGTATGTGTAAAGTTTAAATCATAAAGAAAACATTGGAAATGAGCAAATTCAGTTTATGAAAAAACGATAAAAGTTGCAATAAAATGTTTAATAACCAATTTAAAAAAAAAATATGCATTTTTTCAAACGGAACAATGAAACTTCATGTGTTTTAATACCAACGCAAATTACGAATTAGAATAGTATAAATTTATAGAAATGATATGAAATTTCAGGGATAAGCTCGACTGCGAAGCACGAAATACATGATGAGAATGTTTTCGTTAAAGCCGAAGGAGCTTTAACAAAAGAGAATTCAAAATCACTAAATTACTGTTGTCGATATGTTCACCTTTAGTTTTAAAGAGTCTATGCAGAAAGAACAAAAGCGAAGCGAGAGATAAATATATCATTGAGCGCGAAGCGCGAGAACCAACAGTCTCTTGTTTCATTTTATCAATAATTCAGTTTCTTTATTTTTAGTGTCATTGTTTACGATTAAAAAAAAAATTTACTTACCCCATCTAAAAATGATTATTAACAAAATTCGCAGATACTTTATGAATTAGCAACTTTAGTCTACTAATATTTTTTCAAACATTGTGCCATTTTTCACAAAGAAATCTATTGTTTATTATTTATTGTGATTAATTCCATCGGCGTTTTTTTAGCGAAACGAATTAGATCTGTAATGGTTTAAAAATATCTGAGAATTTTTTCAAATTGATCAGATGAAAATTTTCTAAATGGCAGACCGCGTAAACGTGCACAGAGGGTTAAAAGTACTTCAATGGTAATTTTAATAATGACTTGTTTTTTCTTTGTTTCAGGTAAGTTTCAGCTGTAATTCATTATTCAATTAACAAATTATAAAATAAGCTTATTCATAAATTCATGAAGTTTTCAAATTTAAAGATAATTCAAGTTGTCAACTTTGCCTATTTAAAAATTCATTCACCAGTGCACACGCACTTAAGAGAATATTTGATCTTAAGTAAAGTGAGATAAGTGTGTTAATAATAACTCACTTTTTTCAATTTTTGAGCAATAACATAATTTGTTTAAAAACATTTTCTTATAATTATTTCAATGAAGTTGGTGATGCTGCATAATTGCGTTAAGTGTATATATGCAAGAAGTATTTAAAAATATAAAAAGTTATCTATTGCTTATTATTTTCCATCTGAGGCCTTAAATTGTAGCACATTTTTATATTTTTTTGGCTTTTTGAAAAAAAAATACTCTACATCTACTATTTCAATTCATAATATTTAATGGTTGAAAATTCTAAAGTTGAAAACTTCTAAAATTGAAGAGTCTTAAAATCAGCAATTTTATTTAAACAAAAATAAAGAAAGCTAAATGAAAGCATTCATTTTTGATAATTTTGAACGAAGTATCTGGTAGTTTCAAAATCCAGGAGGAACAATTAAATATTTTTTATAAGCCAATATTCAAAGATTTCAAAGGAATTAAAAAATTATACTAATATTCATGGGAAATATTTAAATGTATTATCTTAATGAATCAATTTTAAGAAAGAAGTAAACACGATTTCACAATTTTTTGAATAATTTCGTAGGGTTACAAAAGAACGTAGCAGATTCTTAAGGTAAATCATAACTACTTTAAAGGGTTTCAAAAGAATAAAATAATTGTATTCAGATTACGGAGAAATTTTTTATGATTTCTTATTTCAAAGCATTAATTTCAAAATAATATAAAAAAGATTTCTAACCAATTCGTAAGATTTTAAAAATTATAAAGAAAAGTATCTAGAATCTTTTAAGGAAACTTTTAAAACCGAAAATTTTTGTTGCTGACATAATCTTGGAGATCAAACATGAGTTCAAACATTGAAGGAATTCAGGGGCGACAGAACACCTGTTGTATGTTAACTGTTAAATACATGAGCTCTTGCAAGTGTAGAAAATCAACACACCAGATCAATTTTAGACGCACTAATACTTCTCATTTCCCGTTTCGAGCGTTTTCACAATTTAAGTAAAGAAAAAAACAAAAAGATACATGATTTCTTATCATTTCAAAGGACAAATCAAATAGTTAAAAGTATATATGTATTGAAACATTTTCAAGAATATTCCTTAGTCCCACTGATATTAAAATTTTTACTAATTGCGATTCCGTAATTTCAAGAAAATGAGACTTGCTTTGGGTTGTCTGAGTTTTATCATAGTCGTCTTCACGAACTCTATCAGTGAGTAAATTTATAGGCTCGTTCTTAAATTATGTAACAGTTCAAGAAGAAGAGGGGAGTCGCGAGATTTTGTTACGATTTGTTACGGAAAGGGGGAGGCCCTTCATTCATGTACGTAATTTTTCGAAATTCGCCAATAAAACAAATAACTCGAAATAAATGTAAATAAAGTATTTATGAAATTAACTTTACCTACCAAAGAAACCCGATGAGTGAAAAATGTAGCCACTCAACGATAATTTGAAAAAAGTCAGGGAATATTGTTGGTCAGGAAAAAATCAGGGATTTAAAACAAAAATATTCTTAACAGATTAACCTAAAGATTATCCTTTAACTTACAATTTTTGTATGCATCATTGTTACCTTTTGCTTAAATTCTTATTTTGTTATTTAAAGGTCACCTGGAATTTTTTTTCGGATGATAATTAGTTGTTGTTTACTTTGTGTTTTTTTATTTAAAAATTCATCTCGAAGTATAAATTACATGTTTCATGGAAGAAATGCAACTTATTGATTAAAATATAATCTTCTCTGCTTGAGGATTGAACTATTTGGTTTGTACATTTTGTTTGAAGCACTTTTTTGTCGAGGATTCCTATTTTTAATTAAAAATTCATAATAACGGCCAACGAAAATTGATATTTTAGCTAAGAATGACTTTTACTTAAATAGAAAACAGTGTACTGAAAATACATTATTAACAAAAGTGTTCAATATTCAAACAAGTGGTTGTAGTATCAACCAGAAAAATTAATTTTTGACCAAGAAGATTAATTTTCCGCCAATAAAGACAAATTTATAACTTTATAATTCAGTCCATTTTTAACCACAAAAAAACCAGAAATAGGGAAATTTTTTCAAAATATGGAAAATAGGTGCATTCTTTGAAAGATAGAAAAAAAATTATGAACTGTTCATAAAAAATCGAAAAAACATGAGAAATAATCAAGAAATCAAGACAAACGGTACAAATTATTTTGAAAACTTTCCGTTTTTGAGAAAAATATTCTCATTTATATTTTTCATTCATTTATTTTAATAAATGCTTATTTTATACAACCATGTTAATTTATTTAAGACTGTGAATATTAATTTTAAAAAAGGCTATAGAAATTAAAACATGAGAAATCGGTAAATTGAAAAAGCAGGGTGCTTAACAGATTTATCTTTGTTAAAAACAATGAGATTGCAATATCTTGAAACTAGAAAATAAGCTAAAACACAAATTGATTTATTTTTATGCATATAAGAGTGATAAAAGGCAAAGTCATCTTCCTTGTTTTTTTATTTCCTATTATTAAAAGTGTAAAGAATTTAAAATTGGAGAATAACACATTTCTTAATAACAGGAGTAGCAATAAAAATTAACAATAGATTTTTGAAAAAAGTGGCACAATGTTTGAAAAAATATTAATAGACTAAAGTTGATAATTCATAAAGTGTCTGCGAATTTGTTAATAATCATATTCAGATGGGGTAAGTAGATTTTGTTTCAATCGTAAACAATGAGACTGAAAATAAAGAAACGAACTTTTTAATAAAATGAAACAAGAGACGAAAAAAATCAATAGACGAAAGTTGTTCAATCAAAACATATCTAAAAAAATAAAAAAATTGAATCTCCAAGTCAAAAAGACAAATTTTTTAGAAAGCAATTACATTTTGGAAGTTCAAGCGCGCTTAGGGCGTGAAACTTTTGGTTTTTGCGCTTCGCGCTCAATAATGTATTTACCTCGCGCTACGTGCTCGATCTTTGTATTTGCCCTACATTTGTCCGCTTAGTGCTTACTTATATATTGCAAAATAATGTACACATTTTGTTTTTATGACTACTTTAATATTTTCTCCTTATTTTGTACTAATCTTCATTCTCAGTTACAATATCAAAAAATGCACAATATTTTAACTCATAATATATATTGGTATTAAATATATATATTTTCATTATCTTGCTTTAAATTTAAAAAGTGCGCATGGTGCGCATCATTTGTAAAATAATTTTTTGATAAACTTTTTAATGTCATTTTAATGCCTTGGTTTTGCATGAATTTAACTTTGTTTATTTTTAATATTATTTTTTTCTTATTTTAACAAAAATACGGATCCTAGCGTGAAGTTGCTTAGCGAAATTTATATACATAATGTAAGCAAAACATTTTATTAGTTAAAATTTCGTTGTAAATAATGTCGTTTTTGAAAAAGTTTTTTTTTATATTTTGAATTTATTCTTATAATAAAAGTTGATTACAAATTTATTGCTATTTTTTTAATGAACAAGTTTTTTCAATCATGTATTTTCGTACTTGGCATTATTTTTCCAAAGATTTGATTTTTTGTCAACGTTGTTTTTACGATTTTTCGATTTTCAATGCTGTTTTTTACAAATAAAGCAAAAACTAAGTGTCCGATTAAAACGTTATTAATAACAAATTCATCAATCTTTTTTGATTGCACAATTTCTCTCTATTTATATATTGTCGTAACATGCATAGTTTGACGGCAAAATAGAACTTTTTATTTTTCATTTTTTGTGCTTCAAAATTTTAATTTTCAATTTTTGGAAAAGATTAAAAATTGTTGTGTGATGATCGTATAGAACCTTAAAAAATTAGGGTTTTCCTACCTTTTATTTTTTTTAAATTGTGCGTTATTTAACTTAAAATTTTCATTTTCGTTTTTTTGTTTGTTTTAATTTTGTAAGTGCTATAACTCTGGTAATCTTTCTTTATCGAAAAAAGTAATTATAATGAAATGTTCATCTTTTCAATTTCTACAAAACAACTTGCAGAGGATTTTTATTCTTGAAAAAATGGTCCCAAAAATTTTCAAAATGCGCTCACTTTTCAAATTTTGATCCAATATGGCTGGTTTACAAATTTCTTCAGTTTTCGACACTAAAATAGTGCACCAATGGCCAATCTAATAGATTAATTTTTTGAAAGTAATCGTGCTCAGATATATATCTGAGCACGACGGGATCGAACCCCGGACCTCTGAGGTGAAGTCATAGCGTCTAACCAACTGAGCCACCTAGACTTTTTGAGACACCGAGACAATTATAATGATTCTGGGTTAAGACCGACACAGTCACTGACGCTAGGGTGATCTAGTTTCGTCCCCTTATAAGCCTTAAACATGGCCATAAAGCCCTCTGCATAAGGAGAGGACCGCAGCCATGCTATTAACTGATATTTCAGACTAATTGTTGCAGTAACTGCCTGTGATTGTTGCGCGTTTCGCCGCAATCATAGGGCAGTGAAAGAGAATATGACTAGAAGTCATCTTATACTTTTCGCACATACGCCAGTGGGGACTTTCTTCAAGCCCTGTCTTATGCCTTTGATACCGGAGGTTTCCATGTCTTATAAACATTTCTTTTGGGACTTTGACTCCATTCCTCCCGAGCTTGAGTATTTCTTTCGTTCGATGAGGGTTTAGCTTCGAGCCCAAGAGTGTTTTAGCATGTCTGCAGCCAGAAACCGAATCACACTCATTCTGATGTGCCTCGGCCAGCCAACTGTTCATATCATCAGTGACCAACCTACTGGAAATTCCTGCAACTGGCTCAGGTCCAGTAAAAATTTCCTTTGCTGCTAGCTTTGCTAGACTGTCCGATATCTCATTGCCCCTGATGCAACTGTGTCCAGGGATCCAGAGCAAAGTAACTTGGTTTTCTGTGTCTAGCTTATTCAGTACCTCAAAGCACTAGTAGCAACGTGGTCGTTGTTTCATTAGGAGCCGTGATAGAAGTCCTGCTGTCTGAGCAGATGCGAATGTTTCTTTTATTGCCAAACTCCATGGCTTTTAGGCGCACTGAAGAAAGGCGATAATCTGAGATTGTAGGACTGTTACGTAGGACCCCATCGCAATTGTAAAGCTCTTTTTGTTCCTTCTACGATATACACCTGCTCCAGAGTTCTCCTTGTTCCTAGAGCCATCTGTGAACTAGCTGTCTCCATCACTAAGTAGGTGGGCCTCACCGTTAGCTTATTCCTATTTCGTGGATAGGGTAACTCGGTACTTCTTGTCGAAAAGATAGCGACGTGTGGGCATTTTGTCTCTGAGCATGTTCATTGTCGGCCTCTTGGCGATGTCGCTCGGTATCCGCATAACTGCCGAGATACTGCTGTCGTTTACCATATTTAATCTCCAGGCTGTCTTCGCAGCCACGGTCTTTATGGTGAGATGGAGGGGCTGCAAACACGATGGCTCCCAGGTCCATCGTGTGGGTCGACTTCGAGGCACCAGTGATACCTCTTAGAATCAGTCCTCTGATCCTTTTTAGTCGGGACTTCACAGTAGACAATTTGACCCTGCTTCACCAGACGACTTCCACATAGGTTAGTCTGGGTTGCAGGATCTCTGGGTAGAGTCACATAGGTGTCTCCGGTTTCAATCTCCAGCTTTCCCTATGACTCTTTCACAGATCCAAAGAGTCGCTACTAGCTTCTTTCACTTATTTTCCACGTGATTGTTCCAAGACAGCTTCTTGTCCAGAATGACTCCTAGATATTCTTCTTAGTGCTTGATGCATTACTCCGAAGAGCGCATCCCGATGCTGACCGCGCACGATAACCAGTATATCGCCCGCATTGCCTATAATGTGGTGGCCCTCACTCGTGAGTAAATGAAGCATTTCATCTACTATTAGACACCACAGGAAGGGTGATGAAACACCTCCCTACGGACATCCCGAGTGAACAGTTCCACGTAAAGTAGTATCACCCTCAGTCGTGGTTAGATTCCTATTAACCAACATATGTCGGGTCTATTCCACGACTGCATAAGGCACACCGTGTTCGATCATTGTTGCCCTGATCACCGCTCCAGAGGTGTAGTTAAAGGCTTCTTTGATGCCCATTAAGGTTACAATAGCGAGGCTTTTCTGCTTCAGTTGCACTTCAATTAGGAGTGAAGAGGAGCCCTTGACAAGACCTTATCACGGATATATCTTCCCACAATTCTTTACACTGCTTTTAGTAGAAAATATGAGTGGCTTATGGGTTTGAAATCTTTGGGTGAAGTTTAACCGATCCTGTCGAGGTGTTCCCCGTATTAAGAATATCTAAGTCAGTGGTGGTTAGGTAATCCAATAGGTCGTTACCTCTTGTGTTAATGTTCGTGCCACCCCACCAAGTATGGTGGGAGTTAGCATCGCACCCCAGCAGAATAGGAAGACGCCTTACTTTACAGTATTCCACCAGTCTACGTACCTCCACTGCTGAATTGGTATCACTCTCATATGAAAGTAAGCCGATTGGATTAGCCACCTTGGGGTCCCTGTAACAAAAATCAGCCCCCACTGGACCCCTTATTGTATCTCGAAATAACCAGGGTTCCTGGATTAGAGAGATACCTGTGAGCCTCGCAGACATGCCCCTCTGCAAAACTGCGTAGGCGCCTTCGCTACGATGCAAGTTAATTTGGGTAGTGTTTAGACCGGGAGCAGTCATTTAGGTCTGATTCCAATTTTCCTGTCCACCCAAAGGCTCCTCCTGCTTCTTGCTGGTAACTTAAAAATTGACCTGTCCAAAAAGGTAGAAGGGCCTGTTGTTGAGGGCCGCAAGAGACCTAACCTGGGACTCAGGAATTTGCACAATTAGGAGATGTTTGATTCTTCATGAGGCCTGTCGTGCCTGACGATCCGCCAAGACGCTGTTTTAAGTGGCGGGTTGAATCCCTCCATCCGACAAAGGACCAAACGCAGGTCCACCAGTTTACCTGAGAACCACGCCGTAGCCTTAACGATCCCCTGGAGCCACTTAATTCCACCAACCTCAAGAGATGCGCCTTCCCAACGCATGCAGGCCGAGGTCCGTTTGACCCCAATGCTTCACGCGCTTAATCCTAACCACTAAATAGAAGGTCTTATA
>NC_046659.1:74663472-74697073 GCF_010883055.1 Belonocnema kinseyi | reverse complement strand
AATTTTACACAAATATAACACATTCTCCGATGAGAATGTAAAAAAATTAGTTTTCCGAAAAAAATTAGTTTTCAAAAGAATAGTTAAATCTCTAAACAAATAGTAGAATGTTTAACCAACAGAAATTAATTTCAAACTAAAAACATCATACTAGACTTTTCAACTTAAAAGAATTTACATTCAGCGAGAAATAGCTGGATTTTCCCATTGTGTTCCATTAATTTAGTTTACATTTAAGCGAAAAAATTATTTAAAGTACCAGTTTCTACCAGGGCCTACGAAACTCTAAAACTAGAAAAAGACTAAGTTTCTTGGAAACAAGGGAAAAGAGGAATTCTTTAAATAATCGGAATGGAGGGGAATTTGGGGAAAGAGTGTGAAGTGTTCATTTAAATGATTAACTTGTAAAATCACTAATGTTTTTTTATGCATTAAAAAAAATTTCAATCACATTTTTCTATTACATGCGTAATGAGAAATTCAGCAACAACCCCTCCCCCTTACGTCACAAATCGTCACAAAAGCCGTTACTTCCCATCGTATTACTTCATGTGTATCTATGTAGTTAGTATGAGTTATTATTCCAGTAAGCAAAAGTTTCATAAATTTCTGTTTTTCTTTTCGTTCTAGATGCAATGTTGAGTACTGGAGCAAACAATAATGGTTTAGCTGAAAATTTTCATATTCGGGCAGGACTATACGTTACTGTGTATGTTAGAGGTGTTGGTGCTTTTAGTGGATATCTATATGCTCCACCACCAACTCCTGATTTAGAATATCGCTTTCAAATATACTTGCCAAATAAAAAGAAGTTTTTTGCTGATCTTAAGCCTCTCAAGATTGAGAAAACAGAACATTTAATGGAGAGTCGCTATTTTATACAAATAGGACAAACATATCTTGTTTCAAATAAGCTCACCTATAACTCAGATGTGCATCTTTTTCCCGTTATGTTCACAATGATTCTACCTGATTTCAACATTAATTTTATTGTTGGAAAAGTAGGCTACTATGAAGGCACTGTTCCCTTGTGGACGGAAGAGGTTTATAAACGTCAACGTATAAATAATGTTCAACTTAATCATGCTGGTTCAGGATCAACGCCATCAAACGCTCCACCCGGAAAATAAACATTAGTTATATTTGGCAACGAGTGCCTACTAATAACGGTTTCAATTAATTTATTGAGGCGGACATTAGGTCTTAATAAAATCTTAAAGAAATTTTTTCAAAACAAAATTTAAAAAATTATTTTTTTTAAACAAGTTCATCAAGTCCTTCTAGCCTCTTATACTCTTATACTCTTATTTCAAAATTATTTCTATCGCAGACATTTTCCAAGGTTTTCCAAATCTTCCAAACCACATGTCTTATTTCCACCACCACGGCCCTCTACTGAGCTGTAAGAGTCAGAAGGAATTTTTCCGTGCTGAATGAGCGGGCATAGTAATAGAGACGAGACACCTTGCAAAAGAGTATTTGGGACCACACTTCCCTTCGCTAAAGACCCCTACCCTAGATGTCTCAAGATCACACATTCTTCTTGACATGACTTAGAATGAGGGATGCAGAAAGATATTGAATTGATTTAATAATCATTTAAATTTCAAATTGCTTGGGAGTTTGTATGGATATGTGTGAGGCCTAGTAAAAGCGATCGCTTTGGATTCAGGGAAACTCCTTGTTTGTTAGTTTTTTCGATAGCATTACTTTCCATCCTTTGTTCACACTTAGTCGAATATCTTTATATCGAATTAATCGCTTTCGATAACCGTAACCAACTTTACCCAAACTTTACAAAATTCTCAAGTTTCAAAAATCAGTTCAAATTTTTATTTTAATCTGATAACTTTCCTCCAAAATTCGCTCTAAAAGCAACCTGCAGATACAATCTTTTAAGATTCGTAGACCCTTCGCTACTGAAAAGAGGTTGTCCGAATAATAGGTTAAATCTTCTCTCAGATTGCCCGTCGGACGAAAGTCAGTGTAATCTAATAAAAGTTTGTTTTATTGCGATTTAAATTTATTCGTGATTTTCGTCTAATAAATATCGTTAGTGTAAACGTTTGTAAGTCCATTATATGTTTTGTCAACTACGATCATCTTCTTATAGTCTTGGCAGTATACAATGAATAGTATTGAAATTAAAATTTTTTCTGCATACATTACTACCTAGTTGCTCATATTAAATAAAGATGATTGTATAAGCAAAATGATTTTCACCCCTTTTGACTGAGCAATCTCCCGCAACTAAATCTTTAATCTCTCCTAACGCATGAGGGAAAAGCACCCGACCGTTAATCGACCGTTAATTTCCAGCGGAACGAAGAAGAAGATATTTTTGCAGGGAAAAAAGTTAATTTAAAAAATGTGTAATTCATACATTTATCTAATTTGTAAGACCATAAAGAATTTTTGTAAGTCTCTGATTATAATACAAATTTTATGATAAGGCGAAGAATTTTTAACGATTATATTTTCAACAATATATTCAAATTTTCTGCTAAAATGGATAAATTATTAAACAAAATACTTAAAATTTCAATCAAAAATGGTATCATTGAATTTTTAGTTTGTTGAATTTTCATTTCAATCTATAGTATCTGATTTTGATCGAAGGTGATAGTGCCGCACATTGATTTAATGAAATTTTTTCTTAACGTATATCAAAATATAGGAATATAGCCAATTTTAAACAACAAAAATTTATGTATTTTCTTAGAATCGCCTTAAGTGAATCTAAGTAGCCTTTTAGGTCCAATTGACTTGAATATTTAAAGAGATCATAAGGAAGCCTTTTGTGAAAGTTTTCCTTAAGATTCTTTAAAATCTTTAAATTACTGACGTCATTGTTATTTCTGAATGATTTCTTGCACTGCGGAGTGAAATTTTGTTCACAGATTCCAGCACAATCATTTTTATTGGTACCAACCCAATTAAAATGACCAATTTCAAAAGACATTTTTTAATTGATAACATTTTTTCAAACGTACACTGAAAATAATAATCCATTTTTAATTCTTAGAATAAACATAAAAAACTAAATATAACCCGGTATTGTTATTGCTGAAAAAATGTATTAGTGAAAAGGACAGTCATAGAAGGATGTTCTCTTTTACTTTTCATATTGTTTCAAGAATATAATTTCATTATAACGTAGTTTGTACAATCACGCATGAAATTTTTTTGAGGACTTTCTTTAAACTAAAATAATAAGAAAGAAACATATTTTTAAAGCTCAGTGCGAAAATTAAACTTTCAGCAAAGGAAAACTTATATAAAATGTTTTTTTGTTTTGTTTGCAAATCGCCTGATAGATTCTTTGTTTCCATGTAATTGATTTGTACTAGTTTCATAGCATTAGTAGATACTAAGGAAGTAATAGATACAATTTTAAGGTTTTCTGTAGGTGTTCATAATACAGATTTGAATATACTTTGCAATAAACCAATATTCACATTACATTTTTGAACAAAGTTCGAATGAAGGAGGTATTTTTTTTTAAATACCTTGAATTGTATTGTTTAAATTGTTTATTTCAGGCAACTAAGTTAGAAACGATTAAGAGGGAATATAAATCACATAATTTAGATTTTCATCAAAAATTGTTATTGATATAATAAATGTCGCTGGGTCCTATAAAAGTTCTTTCTGTTTACACATGTGTGGAATAAATTTTGAAATATTTCTGTGTTCTTGGTGTAGAAACTAGGTACATAAATAAATTTTAATTTTATGTCATTGCTTTAAAAGGAGAAATTTTCAAAGTTTTTTTGGTATGCCTGTCAATAATTCTTTTCACTTTCCAGATATGCGAGAAAAATAATTTAAAGATACAAAATTTGATCATGCCAGACTGTTTCAATGCAAGATGAGGCAAAATTTCATTGAAAAAATAAGCGTGAGATATGTCAACTTTTCCATTAATATAACAAGATAATTTAAAATCAGAAAATGTATAGAAAAATCCAAGGAACCCTGTTTAATATATTAGTTTGTAATGTTGACGCAGAAAAAATTTTCTTCAACTAAAAGAATGTATTTTTAGTAAAGAAACATTGTAACGCAGTCAAGGAAAAATTCATTTTATTTATCAAATTTCCTTAATTATAAAAAAAGATGTGAATATTTATTTTTTGTAAACGAGATTGAATCGATTAGTTATGTAACTATTATTGTGTTTTCATATTGAAAATAACGTAATTTGTAATTATGTCATGTTGGTGAGAGTGACTTAGCTTATTTACAAATTTCATAGTATTTCCTTTTTTTTGTTTCAAGAAAAATTAAAAATTTCGCTAGTAATTATTGAAACTTCACTAATTTAGTAAAACGAATTTTATATGGAAGAAACTTTTTGCTTTGTTTAAAATAATGAGATTATAATAGTTATTAACAAAAGTATGGCATCATCAAGACAAGTTCATTTACCACATTTTATAGTAATTACACTTGTACAAGAAAATAATTTCTTTAAATCAAGTTCTTCTGAATCCACAAAAAACTACCACTTGTCAAGTTCATGCAGCAAACAGATCGAAATTATAGAACGTTTTAATATATTTATTCATAATCAAATTGACACAAATTTTAAAACCAATTATCTGTTATAAAATTTCAAACACTCAACGCATTATTAAATAATGTAATACTCTGAGCTGAATGATGATCAATACAAAAGCGTTTCAATCAAATTGTTGAAAAAATATTTTTAAAAAGTATTTACTTTGTTCCATTAATCTAAAGTAAGTATTGAGGTTGTGGATGTTTGTCTGCAAAAGTCAAACAATCTCGATCAAGGATCAATTATCGTTTTGCAGATCTTGAATTTAGCAGAAAGAAATATTTTTCGACAATCGAAAACCGCAGGGCAATCAGAACTAAAATTTAGCTACCCCATGATAATTTTTCGATGTTCTTGTCATTCTAGGAAGTTAACCTGATAGTTAAGATATTTAAAATACACATTCCCCGAAAATGTTCTGTTCACGATATAAATTTAAGATTCGTCAATCAATTTTCTAAGTTATATTGATTCGGAAAACTAAACAAAAATAAAAACCAAAAAAAAAGATTGTAAAAACATCTCATCCAATAAAGGTGTATTCGGAACTTAAATTTAAGTTAGCTTAGCCATTTTTCCAACCTCTCAATACGAAGTATACCTGGTAGTCCAAATATTTAGATTACATCTTATTTAAGAAATGTTTATTCAGAACTAAAATTTTGTTTACTCCAATCGTTTTCCCAAGGTCTCGTTTAGGTATTCAAAATACTTCTTCCTAAAGGCAGTTTTGTCCAGAGAAGAATAAAAAGGCACCTTAGAAGTAGGAGAATCAAGGAAGATTTATTTTTACACCCATACTACCAGGTTTACTTCTTAGAATGACGAGACCATTAAAGACATCAGTTTTTCTGAAATTTTCGATATGAGCACAACCTCTTCGAAAAAGATGTATTTTGAACATCTGAACTACCAGCCGTACTTTTTAAAATGATCATGGCTAGGAAACCCGATAAGGGTGTTTAAAATTTCAGTTATGAATACAACTTCTTTGAGGAAGGTGTATTTTAAACATCTAGACTACCAGACATACTTCATAGCATAACGATACCTTGCAAATTCAATCAGGGTGTCTTAAATTTAATCTATTGAATACAGCTACCTTGAGGAAGATGTCTTTCAAACACCTGGCCTACTCAGTTGAATTTTTAAATTAACGAGACCTTCGAAAACCCATGATGATGTTTTTAGTTTCACAACAGAAAATGAGCACAACTTCGTAGAGGAAGATGTTTTTTAAACACCTAGAATTTTATTTACCCCATCAATTACTTTTAAAAAATTATTTTCTTAATTATTTTTAAACACTAAATGACATTCTGCTATCAGATTAAAATGAAAAAAAACAGCGTTCCCTCGCGCTTAACCTTCAGAAACCAACTCTTGTTGTTCTCCTTAATTTGTATTGATCCTCTGAGGCTAATCATATTAAGTTCAAATCCTAGGAAAAAAATAAAACACCGAGATTGTAGTTCAACTCTATCGTACCAGTTTATTGGTTTTTTTCTTTTGTTCTTTGACATAAAATAAACTGGTCCCATGGAGATGAATAACAATTTTGTTGTTTTATATTTTTTCTGTATTGGTTTCTCGGACGTTCCAGATCTTGTTCAAAGAACAAGGTTATTTAATTTTTAATTTTAAGTAGTACCCCTTTTACGTATTTAAATATTTAGACTGTAAACAAATTGATTAAGCTAAGCTTGTGTAATTTTTGTATACTTACTCCAATTTTTTTCGTATTTGCCAATTTAAACAAATTATTTAATTATAATTTAACGATGCTTGTATGGGTATTAATTTAGAAAAATTATAGCTAGTAAAATATAAACATATCTATAAAAATCTTAGGATTGGCAGGGAATTCTTTCAGAATTTGATTACACACCCTGAATTTAAAAAAATGGTTAAAATTGAAAGAATTCTAATTTTCCTCTAAACGCTCGTTTCTCAAAAATTATTTAACAAATTTCTTGGTTTTGACCGGAAATATATTGTTAATTGACTTATCTAATGTAAAATGCTGAAAAGACTTTGAAATTAATTTTTTAGTTAAGTTTCGAATTCAAAAGCAAAGCTTCTGTTTATAGAAAAAGTAATAGTTTTTAAAGAAATATCTGCACATCCTAATACCCTAAGGAATCAAATAACTTAATATTCTAATTTTTTTAAATAATGATGTAACATTTTTTATGCAAATTTATGAAGAAAAAAATCAATACTTAGATTTAAAAAAAAGAAATCCTCTTATTGTTCTAGGATTTGATTTTTAGTTTTATCTTTCTATTCCTTAAAATTTAATGAATATACTTTTAAGCAAAATTTATATACTTTTCAAATTATTTTTTAATGAAAAAGAACCTAATAAAATATGGATTGGCTTACGACATGTATTGATCCATTTTCTAATTAG
Source organism: Belonocnema kinseyi (assembly GCF_010883055.1). Lineage (NCBI taxonomy): Eukaryota > Metazoa > Arthropoda > Insecta > Hymenoptera > Cynipidae > Belonocnema > Belonocnema kinseyi. The sequence goes on along the minus strand of NC_046659.1, from coordinate 74,690,096 downwards.
GTTGGTATTTATATCTACGAAAGTTGTTATATGATTGTTTATATTATGAGTGGTTTCTGTGACCATAAACGAAGCCTTGGTTATTTCTTAAACTTTTACCTTTTTCCCCTTCTTCTACGATAAGGAAGGTAGCCGGGCAGCGATAATGTGAAAAATCGAACCCTCACTTGTAAGTGAACTTCTGCCGACTTGAGGCGTACATCTTGTAAATAGAAATAAATATTATATGTTTTGAATCGATGTGTTTCATTTAATATAAGTAGTTAATAGTAATTTCAGTGCTTCATAAGAAAGGGCTTTATTTATTACTCGACAAAACTAAATATACAACATTTATCAAAACTTTTTCTAAGTTGATTCAATGGAAAATATCTTACAAACGAATTAATTTGAACTATTCTTAATATTTGTGAAATAGATACTGATAACTATATTCTTCTATGAATTTTATATGCTATAATATAAATATTGATACAAGTTTATTTAATTGATTTACTAGCTAAAATAATTTTTTTATTAATAATGTTCTGAGAAACAAAATTGGTTATTTATGCATATTTTCCATGGGAGAAAAGTTAGTAATAATCTTAGATACACTTTTTATCGCCTTTACAACAGATAAACATAAAGCATGTTAGTTTTAATGTATGTAGGCGAATAAATAATGTATTCAAAGCTCATAAGTTTAAAATAGATTTAAAAAGTCTTCTTAATTATTATAAGCTTAATATTTCTTTAACTGTTTTAAAATTTTTATATGTTCAAAACACTTATGACAAAAAATTGTGGAAAATTGAGCAATTTAAAGATTCAGTGTCTTGCTCGATTTTAATTCATTTTACCTGTTTTATTTTTATGACAAAATTAATAATGTAAAAAATTTAGGTGGCGCATGAAGTTCCTAAATATGCATTATTAATGTACAGCTTATCTTGCTCCATTATAATTGTCAAACAGTTAGAAGGCAAAATTTTGAAAGTGGAAATAGACTTGGTCCCGGTAACACTTTTTATATGTCCTTATTATTGTTTCAATATAGTTAAGAACGTTACACCCGAGAAACTCGTTTTTAATTCCACAAAATCAATTAAAATCCGTAGAAATCCTTTTAAAATCTTATAAGACTTTAAACGATTGTAAGACGTTGAAATTAAATAAAATTTCTAGGAATCTGATTATATTCCTCCAAATTCCTTTAAATCCTATAAAATATCTTGAAAAATTGATGTTTTCGCTGAATAGTGCTAGGTGATTTTTTTAAAACACTTGAAATATTTAAAAATAATTTGAAATTATGCTCTGAAACTTTTGTACCCTGTGAAATATATTGGAAAAAATATAATATAATTGGAAAAAATACAAAAACGTAAGAAGAAGAACTAGAATTTCAAAAATCATCCTTATGTAATTAGTGGATGGTTCTGAGGTACTTTCGAGCAATTTCTCAGTTTCATAAAATTGTGAAAAAAAAACAGGTAAAAATAAGTAATCTCTTTAAAAAAAAGAAAACATGAATTTCGATACGCTCATAAGTTGAACTGGATTTCCAAAATTAAGCACAGGCACCCTAATGCACCGGTACCCTTTAAATGTTTATAGTTTTTTTTTAATGAACGGACAATTATTTTACCGACAGATTTGGGGACTACACAACCCTTATGAATTAAATTTATAGTAATATTTTTTATCATACAATTTTTTCTTCATTTTAGAAAAGAATGAAATTTGTTACTTTTAAATTTTAAATAAGATTTGTCACTTCTTTTCAAATGAAAATTTTGGAGGTTAAGTGAACCAGTAGCTAAGCACGTGTCACGTGCGTGCTCTTTTGTTTTTTTCGAATTGCGTATACTTCTGAAAGTTTAAATATTAATGAGATTCAGGGGAGACCGGACACCTGTTGTATGTATGTTAAATATTTAACACTTGAGCTTTTTCATGTGTTTAAAATCCAGGCAGGAGGTGAATTCAAATCACACGAATACCCCTCATTTCCCCTTCCCCTACCCCTTTTCTCCCCTTTTGACACCCCTGAAGTGTTTTTTAACCTAAAAATTTGAAGGTAAAATACAACAAGTATATGCGTGATTTTCATTTTCAGCGATACGGAAATTCTTTTTAATTGGGTTTTCATCATCATTACATGTTTTCAGAATTTAAAATACGTACTGAATACGGATCCGGCATATTATGACGGATTTTCATTTCCTCTTCAACAAGTTTAGTGAATTTCATAAATTGCCACAAATTTAATGCATAAACCTTAGAAATTTCGGAACTTTCAACAAATTTCATAAATGTTCACAAATTTCATCATTTTTCAAACCATTTTATACATTTTCACAGTAATGATAAGTTTTCATAGATTTTAGAAATCATTGTAATTCATCAAAATGTTCTCACCATTTAAAATTTAAATTTTCACAAATTTCATAATTTTTCAACAATACACAGGCACCCCTGTGAATAGTTACAGAAATAATGTTATTTAAACCCCTGCGCCTTTCCAAACGTCTCTTGGTGGCGGGTAGGAATCCATGTGACTTGTTACAGAAATACATTAAAATTCTGATACTCTGCCAAATAGTGGAATTTTTAAGAAATTATTAATTTTTCAACAAAATAGCTAAGTTAAACTAAAATGATAAATCTTAAACAATAGATGTGCATTTTTAACCGAGAAATACAGCACTGAATGCTATGATTGAATTCTTGATTAAACAAAAGTTAATTCCCCAAAAAAATCGTGTTTATTATGTCAAACAAAAATGTCTTTAATTAAAGGTAAAAAAACAGTAAACTTAAACTGAAGAAGCAGAATTTTCAATGAAACAATTAAATCTTTTAACAGAACAGATTACTTTTTTACGAAGCAGTCGTGTTTTAACCAAGCAAATTGAACTTCCACCAAAAGAGATCAATTTCCACACCAAAAAGGCATACATTTTCACAAAATTGATGAATTTTTAGAAAAGCTGAATTCTATAAAAACTCATTCGAATTTTCAACCCGAAAATATTAATTTTTAACCAAAAAGTTAATTTTCTACCAAATAGTTGCATAATAATCCTAAAACAAAGAATTTTTAGTCGAAAATGGCACGGTTACATCAGCACTTTAAAATTTGGGGTGTTCAAGACAAAAAATAAACTTTCAAGAAAATCGTTTAATTTCATACCAAATAGATGGATCTATGAGTAATAGAATTACTTTTCAACCCAAAGGATCGAATTATAATCAACTAGTTGAATTTTCATTCAAAAAGATTATTTTTGTACCGTAAAAGAGAAATTTACTTAGCCAGAATGTTTGAGTTTACAACTGAAAGCAATTGATTTTCAAGCAACAATGTAATAAATAAATTTTCAGTTCAAGAAATTATTTTTTAAGAGAATAAACAAATTTTCAACAATATAGTTGGATTTTCAAAGAAATAATTAAAGTTCAAACGATAAAGATAAACTTTCATAAAAAAGTAACGAATTTTCAACCGAGTGATTGAACTTTTAAATTTGTCACAAAATAATTAAAGTTTAAAAAAAAATAAATTCACGTTTGATAAAATATATAAATTCACATGGCAAATATAATATTTTATATTTTATTTCAAAAATATTTTAGTTTTAGATATAAAACAATAAAATTCAACTGAAGAATAAAATTTTTTCAACAAAATAGTGAAATTTTCAACAATAGAACGTGAAGTTTTAAACAAACAGTTGAATTTTTAAATTGTAAATATTAAATTTATAGAAAAAATGTTAATTTTTTAACCGTAAGATCTAATTTCTAAGAAAAAAATTGAATTTTTAGCGAGGAAAGATTTTAAACTAAAACCGTTAAATTTTCAACCTGAAATTAAATAGTTATTTTATAGTTGAATAATTGATTTTTAATATTTAAGTAATAAAATTAATTTTCAACTAAAGAGTTTATGTTTCAAACAAGTAGTAGAATTTCCACATGCAAGAAACGGACCTTCAAACAACACAATTAATTTTTAACCAAGTATTTGAACAAAGTACTTCAAAAAATTAATTTTCTAAAAAAATCAGTTTCTAATAAGACCGTCACGAATCGTCACAAAATCTGTTAACCCTAACCCTTGGCAGTGCGACACAGTTTTTAAATGCCTGAATAAAAATTCTTCGACTTGAGTTCGACTTGGTTATGTCTTGAGTTCGTCTCCAAGACATTGATGTCTGGCTGCGTCTCAAAACTGAATCGAGACATAGGCCTTCGTCTTAACTTTATGGCCACAACAGGTAAAACGGCATTTACTTGTCTCAAGTCAAGCCTTGTTTTGGCTAAGGCGACGTTTACGTGTCTCAAGTACTTTAATTTTCAACTAAGCAATTGAGGTTTTAACCAAAAAAAATTATTTTTTAATGGAAATGAAACAGTTGAATTTTCAACTGTGAACGGGCAATCTTCAACAAAAATAGAATAAAAAAGTTTTCAGTTTGAAAGATTTTAATTTTCTAAAAAAAATCAGTTAAAAATATGAAAAAAGAGAAATAGGGAGACGAGTATGAAGTCTTTATTCAGAGGCTTTACCCGTGAAATCACTAATATTCATTTTTTGCCTGCATTTGAAAAAATTTGAAAAAATTCCTGCATATCTAGTTACTATGAGTTATTTTTTCAGTAAATAAAAGCTTTATAAACCTGATCACTTTAATGTTCAGCCAGGAAACTACGTTACTATGTATATTTCAAATAGAGGCGCTTTTCATGGACATCTAGCAATTGTACCTGATAATCGAGATGAGCTACATATCGTAGCCGGATAATGAACGTTTACGGGAAAGTCGCTATTTTATACGAGTAGGAGACACCTATGGCGTATCCGGTTTATTCCATCGTCAAACACGCAGGGATAGTGATCACGTTCAGGCAATCATTAATTATCATCCATATATACGCCAGCATGATACTCTTCTTGCCGGAATGGATTACCTTAACAGCAGCAATATTCCTTTGTGGACAGATGAAACTATTAATCAAGCACGTGCTGCGAATCAACAACTTGCTGAGAATCAGAAACGCAATGCGAATCAGCAAAGTGCTGCAAATCTTCAACACAGTGCGAATCGTCAACATAATCGTGGTGGTTCAGGAACAGGGTCGTCTCGTGGTCCCCCTGAAAAACAAAAATAATTGCAAATGAGTTGACCGATCAGTCCTACATGCAAATATATAATATTTTCTCAAATTTTCATTATATGGAAACTTTCAAAGAATTAAAAACTATTCAGAATTTTACATACTTTCATAAATTATTCAAAGGTTTTTAAAATTCATCAAATTTAAAAAATTAAAAAAATTAATTAATTTTTCAAAACTTCCAAAATTAATTTAATTTTCAAAATTTTCGAATTAAATTAAATTATCAAAATTTCCAATATATAAACAATTTGATAAATTGCAAGATTTCTAATTTATTCAGACTTTAAAAATTTCGACAATTTATTATTGAAAAAATAACCAATTTTCCACTAAAAATTTTCGACTAAAATAGATAAATCTTCCACAAAGTAAATTTTCAAACAAAAAGATTATTCTTCCATCAAATAGGATAAAAATAATTTAATTTTCGACTAAAAAAGGAAATATTTCAAATTTTCAATAAAAGATACCAACCAAATAATTATATTTAAATAGAAAAGATAGTAGATGCATTTTTTAACTACAAGGGCCAATTTTATACAAAGCAGTTCAAATTTCAAACCGAAAATGTGAATTTTATACGGAAAAGTCCAGTTTTAATCGAATAGTTAAATCCTCAACACATTAAGACGAATTTTCAAGAAAATAGTTTGTTTTCTACTAAAAAAAAAGATATTTCAACAACAAAAAATGGATTATAAACAAATATTAATTTTTCTATTGAAAATGCCAAATTTTCAACAAAATGCATTGATTTTCAAAGAAGTAGTTAAATTTTCTACTAAAAAATATAAATTTTCCGCGGGTTGAAGTTTTAAATAAGAATATTTTTAAAAACTTTGTTTTAAAATGTTTTAAATTGTGTTTTAAAATTCCAAAATGGGATTAAAAAATGTTTTTAAATACTAAAATTTAAATAAAATTTTGAATGATCAATATTTCAGAAAATTTCGTTTTAAAATGTTTAAAATTTCAGAAATCTTAAAATAATTTTTAAAAAATTGCACAATTCCAAAAAACTTAAAGAACTTTCAATATTTATCATAATTTAGAAAAATTTAATTTCATACAATTTCATAAATTTCTAATATAAAAAGATTGGAACAATTTCCGTGATTTCCAAAATTTCAAAATTAAAACGTGTAATATCCCGAATATCATAAAAGCCTTGCAAATTTAAAAATGTTTCAATTATTTAATATTAAAAAAAATTAAATCTTCAAAATTTTCTGAAAATTTCAGTTTTTCAAGACTTTCTTAAATTTTGATAATCTTTGAAATCTTTGAAATTCCAAAAATTGTTGAATTTTTGGAATGTTTAAAAATTCTAAAAATATTTTGTAAATATGAAGTTGTTTTTATTTTATTGAAATTCATTTTAAAACTGTTTAATTTTGCAAAATTTTTGAATTCTGATAATTTTGAAATTCTTGAATTTTTTGAAATTACAGAAACGTTTAAAATTTTGTCAATCCTGAATTAAAAATACTTTTAACATTTTCAGCATATGTAAAATTTTCCAAATTCTTTTCGGCCAGTGATTACGCAAGCGCCTACGACCCGTATTGAAAAATGTACACTCAATGAAAAAGTTCCGCTTCTCAACACTGGTGCATAATATACTATAGTACTTTCAATGTTAAGTTCTTGTAATAATTATTGAATATATCTTTATATTCTTGTTTCCCAGAGAACTATTTAGCCCTTCGGGTACTTTGAGATAAATAAAATTACAATGCAATATGACTGGTTATTAATAAAATATTTGCTTTCTTTTAATCGAAAATCTCAGGAAAATGTGTGCAACAACTTTTTCTATTTACCTAGTTTGAACTACGTTGCATAAATACAATGATGATTACCTTACATTTTAACAAGTTAAAACTAGTGCTTGTGAAACTCGAATTTTTATTGCAATACTTCTTTTCTGCCTGTATGTGCGACTGATCATGTGAAATTTTGAAAACCTTAGCGACAATATGTGTTTTTTGTGGTCGTTGGATCCGAATCCGTGGACAGTTTGACCTTGTCAGGTCAGGTTCAAGGGCACGTGAAAGTCAAAATGAAGAAAACCATTAAATCGTAGAATTGGAATTGGAGAAAAACTCTATTTTCAGATGTTTTTAGGGTCAACGAATCCAAACCTGGGCTTAGTTCGATCCCATAAGTTACTTTTATCTAAGGATTTTTCTCATTTTCAGCTTCACTTGACCTTGATCCCGATCTGATGGGGTCAAAATGTCCCTGTGTTCGGATTCAGCTACCACAAAAATGTCTAAGAGTAGAGTTCTTCTCCAATGCAACAGTTTTTTTTTTATTATTTCGACATTCACTTTTCCTTTATCCTGGCCTGATTATGTCAAGCTGACCCAGATTCCAATTCAGCAGCCCAACAACGTCTGAAACACTTGATAGGGTCAAACTGACCCTGGATTCGCATTTAGCGATCCCAAAACATCAGGTATGATGGTTAACAGCTTTTAAACTTAATGATTAAGGAGATTCTATGAGTGATACATAAATTGACTGATTTTTTTCCAACAATTTTTACCATGTTTTATTTTGGACTTGTAACCATCCTCTCAAAAAAAACTCTCATACGAAGTTTTATAAAAATCCAATAAATTTTCAGTATACATGTACAGTCCTTAGCGCGTTTAACCGTTTAACTAAAAAAAGTTTAATTATGGTTGCTCGTATTTACAAATTATCTGTCCTTAAATGTAAAATCAAAAATAGTTATTTTTTTGTGAATAATAATTATTCGTAATCCGACACCTTCAGCAGCAAAATTACCTTACTGTTAAATAATGCGATTACCTTGATATTTTTTAGTTGCCCTACTCCACTGACCCACGAAATTTTCATCTCTATCAAATTTACCATCCTCCTTGCGAAATCCACAAGTTCTGAAGTCCTCCTGCCCTTCAAGGTGATTCCCATTTCGAATAAATTTTCTTGGTTATTAAAAGTGTGAGTGATTTCAGGTGCCCTTAGATCTTACGATTTCTCACTTGGTTTGGGATGGGAGAAAGAAGATCCCAAGAATTGTTTACGTAATTTTGTTATTTTTCATTATTTTTTTAAAATATGTTAATATCAGTTTCAACTGTTAACATTCTTAAAACCCTTTAAAATCGCGTGAATTTCATTGAAAATTTGGTGAATCTCTTAAAATTTCTGATATGATGTTAATATTCCTTGTAATTCTAGTAATTCCATGCATATCGTGCAAAATATTTAAAAACCCTGTAAAACAAATTAGGCTCTCTGAAAATCCCTTAGAACCCTTCGAAAACTGTGGAAACCCCATCGAAGCCTTTGAAATTCTGTGAAATCTTCAGAACATTTTAAAATCTTTAAATCCTTCAAAGTATTTAAAAATGAGTTTAAGTTGTGGAAATTTAATGAACTGTTTCGAAATATCACGAGATTTGTTTAAAATCTTTTGAATCTTTTTAAAATACATTGAAAGCTCACGACATCTTTGTAAATTTGTGGATAAATTTTCAAATGTTTTAAAAGCCTTTCAAATACCGTTAAATTTCCGAAACGCCTTTAAATCTGCTATCCTTCAAAACGCATGAAAATAGTTTGGCATTCCTTAAAATCCTTTGAAATCTCAAGAATTATTTTGACATTTTTTCAATCCAAGGGAATTTGTTCAATGTTGTAAATATTCTTTGAAATTGTATGATTGATTCAATTGATATCGTTTATAATCTCTTAAGAATCCTTTAAAACAATTAAGCTTCCTGAAAATCCCTTGGAACCTTTTAGAAACTGTGAAAATCTTTCCGAATCTCTTGAAGACCCTCGAAGTATATTTGAATTTTTTAAAAGCCATTAAAGTTCTGATATATTCCTTGTAATCCTTGATAATATGTGGAAAACCTTTCAATTTCTGTTAAATCGCTTAGAATCTAATAAAATCTTATAATATCCTTCGATATACTTTAATATTCTTTCGAAAACTCTTAAAATCCTTTGATATCCCATGAAATTATCAAAACCCTATAAGACTTCAAAAATATCGTAAAATTATTTCCAAAACTTGTGAAACTACTTTTGAATCCTTTAAAATCCCGTGACATTTTTTCAAATATTTCAAAATCTTTTAAAATCCTTTCCAATTAGTGATGCATGTTAAGAATTTTCAGATAAAAAAGTGATGTTCTCGGAACCGAATCAGATGAGATTAGAGTGTGTTGAGATCAAGATTCTGTAATTCCTTGAAATCCCATTTTTGGTGATCATACCTGATATAATCTTGACACGGTAGAAAAAAATATAGAATCCTACGTAAGAAGGTCGTCAAAAAACGACTATAATTCCTTAAAAGAGTGTTTGTCTAAAATTTTAAGAATCATCCTCACATGGCCGTTTCTATACCCTTTTATATTTTTTTCAAACCCGTTTGAAAAATTAAAGACAGTAATGCTCTTTTCTGTATAATATGTTATCACTTTTACTCTTTTCATCTTTCCAGAAATACAATCAGAGAAACCTACTCACAGTAGATAACACAGCCACACAAAAAAAAGTGTGCGGATCTGTTAACAAGACACACGTATTCCTATGGATTTTGGGGCGCTGAATTCAAATTCGGTATCAAAAATCACCCATCACGTCATGGTTGAGCCACAACCTCAAAAAATGACGAAAAATCATGCACTGAGGCACATAAATTTCAAAATAATGCCAGTGATGCAAATTTTCACTTCAAAAACATGTCGATAACTGTGAAGGATCCACCCTTGCCTGATATCAACTTATTTAACATAACTTTACCCAACAGAACCTGACCTCACCTAACGTAAATTAACAGAAATTTATTGAACTACACGTAAAGCTCTGGAAGCCTATTTTCCCTGTAGCAAATGTGTGCTACATCGAATGGGTTAACTCGAGCCTAACCTAGAAATAAATCTAACCTAGACTAACCTAACCTAACCTAACGTGATGGGTGATTTTTGATACCGAATTTGAATTCAGCGCCACAAAAATCCATAGAAATACGTGTATCTTGTTACCAGATCCGCACACTTTTTTTGTGTCTGTGTAATCCAACAGGCTGTAAATAACAGGCTGGCTCATTGAAAAAAAATTATTAGTTCAGCGGACAATCTCTAAAAGACGTTTCTTTTATGAGCAATGAGCTGGAAATTTAAAAAATAATATGTCCAAATACACAAATAGAATTTACTTTTTCATGGCTTTATTTTTCTGATAACTGTATGCAATTTTAGGGAAAAATTGAGTTATTTGTATATGTGCAAATTATTTCGTTTAGAGGTTCTGAAATCGAAAGTGTGCATAGGAAGAACAGCAAACTATTTAATCAATTAATATATAATTTACAATCAGGAAAAAACTTCTTCACTTTAAAGAAATGTATTTTCTTGGTTATGAATCAAATATGCGAAGATTTAGTTTTATGTTTCAACGAAAATCTTGTTTTAATAGAAAAAAGTTTTATTTTTATATTCAACAAAAAATGTATTTAAATTATTAATAATTTTTTTGTCTGCACAAATAAATTGGATTATTTAACGTTAATAAAGTGAAATGAAATAAAATTAGTATGTAAATAATTCTTTTCTTTCCATTTTAAAGAATATAGCTTGTAATTATGTCATTGTTGGTGGAAAAGACTTAGCTTATTTACAAATTTCAAAGTATTTCTTTCTTTTTGTTTAGAAAAATAAGAATGTTACACATTCACGTACTATAAACAAACTGTTTCTTTTTATTCAAATTTCACAAGGAAATTGATAGATTTTCGTCATCAAATTAAAAAAAATTTTTTGGTAATCGAATTAGGAATTTTCTATTATGCTCCAGTGAATATCATTGACTACCTCAAGAATTGCGCTACTAATTAGTGAATCTCCACTAATCTAATATAAATAATTAGACTTTTTTCTTGGGTGAGAGATGTCGCTGAGGAGAAATGCCGCCAATATTACAATTCAGCCTGGGAGACTTGCAGTAGATGTATCAGTAATGCCGTCGGGGAGACAATATCTTCCGGGAGACTTGTCGTAGTTTTGCCATTTTTATTTAAACTTAAACATTTTTTGGAGGAGAGAGATGGCACTGGGTAGAGATGCCTCTGTTTTGACATGCCGCAAATAAGAAATTCAACTGATGTGACATGCCGCATATGTGACATTCCGTGGGTACGACTTGCCGCAGAGAGACTTGCCGCATCTGATATGATATGGACCCGACTATAAAAGGGTTAAGATAATTTCGGAACGACTGGAGAATAATCTAGGATTTTAGACGAAAAACAGATTATTCTATTATTTATATTACCAAATTTATTATCGAACTCATAATTTAATATTGCACTTAGTCTCATAATCATAAAAAATGTTTATTTTATAACCTGCTGTTTTATTAAGTACTATCAAAAATATAAAAATATAAGCTGCATTCGGCATTCGGTTAGTTAAGTAGTTACTTTTAGACAAAAGAATGTTTAGAAATGCAAGCTTACTAAAGATTTTCCTGTTCCATATTAAATTTATTTATTTTACAGGAATTTTCGCACTTTATGATTTTTAAAAGGCTTCAGAAGAGGGTAAAAAAATGGTTAAGATACCTAGTTGAATGATTTTTTCTTATTTTAAATCGTTAATTTAAATAATTTGCATTAGTTTCAAAAGAGATTTCAAAATATGTGAAATCTTTTAAAGAATTTTCAAAGCTATTAAAATAGCTTTTTTGAAATGTAAGAAAAAATCTGAACCATTTAATACCATTTTTTTAATTTTGGAAGAATTTTTCAAGTTTCAGAAACAATTCAAGTCAACTGAAAAGATATTTAAGAAATTGAGAAGTTTGAGTGAGATTTACAATATGCCCGTAAATTCATTAAATATTTTTTCAATTTCGTACAAGAATTTCAATAACCTCGATATATTAAAAAAATTTTTTCAATATAAAATTTTTTTATTGTTGCATATAGTTATATGAAAATTTATTTATTTGCATCAAACAATTAGTTGTGAGGATAGTAAGTTTTTACATCAGGGACTTATGATTCTGAGAAAATTGTTAATGATTTTGTATTTTGGAAAATTTATTTTAAAATAATATTTAGGAAGATTCATAAACCATTCAGGAGATTCTTAAATTTATGAAAAGAGCATATAGAAGATGTTGAGGGATTAACATTTTTTGTGTGTGTTTGAACAAAAATTTGAAACTTTTCAAAAGGTTAGGAGTTTTAGAAGGTCTGAAGAGATTAACATATTTTTTAATTTGAAAGGATTTCCAAAACCTTCTTAAGAATATAAATGATAAATGCAAACAGTCTGATCGAATAGAATTCAAGTGACATAGCATGAGAAATTTTTATTATTTTTAATAAGATAAAATTGTTTATATTCGTTCACGTTCAAGGCGGTTAAAGGAGAACAATTAGAAATTTACCTTTGAACGAATCTTATTTAAGTGTATGTAAAGCTTAGAGAGTAGATTTTAATAACACAATGTTTCGTACTTTTGATTTCTTATGTCAAATAAGATTTTCAGTTTGCTAAGTCTTGGGTCATCCAAGGCCCACTTATTTATATAATCCGAAGGAGAGGTGATTAGCAAACTGCAAAATCTCCCTCAGTAAATAATGTAGAAATTTATACTTATAATAATTATGAGTTGTACATAATGTGTAATTCTGTCTCAGAACATTTCCAAACAAAATTCTAATTTTTACTTGGAAGGTGGAATTTTCAAAAAGAATTCTTATTCTGACTTAGAAGAGAAGATTTTTTAGAAGAATTATAATTTATAGAAATAAACTTTTTAAAAGCCTTTACAATATTTCGTGTGCATATGGAAGACACCCTTGTTCGTTTTAAGCTGCAGGGTTTGCTCATCAAAATTCTGAAATTTCTTTTAGTGGATTCTTGATGGTTTCACTTCAATTAAAAAAATATTTTTTATTAAATTTTTGTAAAAAAAATGCAATAAATATTAGAAATTTTAGAAATGTATTACAATTTTTATTTATTGTTTCTTTTCCCACTGGGAGAATTTAATAATCTGAATAAATTAGTTCAGAATCACCGGAAAATACTTTCAGTTACACCCTTAATATTTTCTAATGTACCAGAAAGTAGAAATAAAGACATTGGGCAAGACTTCATTTTCTAATATTTTCGCAAAAATGATTCCTTACCATAAACGCTTTTTTTACATTTGGTATTTTTTATAACTAATTATTGTAATTTAAAAGAATAATCCGTTATTTTCTAGACAGGCGACGCCGGCAGTCTAGGCTCGACTCATCAAATGTGCTTTTTAAAAAACCGTTAAAAAAATGTTTGGTATTGGTATATTTTCTTAACATTGCCGACCATTTTTTACCGGCACCGCTGATGTGTACACAACCCTGAATGATAGAATAGCAATATTTTGTTATAATATAATTTTTTCTTCAATTTCGTAAAAAGAAGTGTTGTCATTTTTAAAATTAAAATAGAATTTGGCACATGTTTTCAGTATTAAACCTTTTAGATTAAGTGAACTGTGAGCTAAGAATATATCACTTGCGTCCTGTTGAGTTTTAAAAAGTGGCGTATCACTTCCGCGAGTTCAAACGCTACTTAGATTTAAGGGCTACGGAATGCCTATTCTATGTTAAATATTTAACGCATGAGCTCTTCCATGTTTTGGAAATTAGGACACTAGATAGATTCAGAAAGTTTCTATGATTCACAAATTGTCTGCACCAAAACGGAAATTCTTACTAATTGGATTTTCACCATCACAAGAAAATGAGGCCTACTGATGGGTGCCTGTCCTTTATCGTAGTGGTCTTCTCTAATTCCGCTGGTTAGTAATATCTATAACATAGATATCATTTTTATTGACAGTGTGACTATTTCAGATTGCAAATCATTAAAAATACAATAACTCTTCTTCATCTAACGCATGATTCTCTCTTAATTTGCACACAGAGAAAAGTTAAGAGCAAGTATAGAAAATCGAATATTTAACTTAGTTTAAAAATTTTGAAATATCATTAATCTTAAGTAAAAATGTGTTTGAATTCCAATAATAACGTATATCTTCTTCTTTAAATTAAAAAATTGGTTTGTTTCATACTATTCGACTAGTTTAAAAAACTGTTTTTTAATTCAAATAATGTACGTCAAGATCTATATGCATATTTTAAAATCATATCGAGTCCGCCATTCAATGCAGGTCCACGTCGCTTTTGCCCTTTCCAAACAGGTCATGGAGCTGTACACTAATAAACGGGACGTGGCATATTATTGAGTAAAGGCATCGACATATGTGTACAATAATTATAATAATTAATAATAATTATAGACGGCTATAGAGATTGGCGATATGACATACAGGGAACTTTAATAATTGAAAATGCGATTGTGTATAAAAATTTCAGCTTGACTAAGAAAATTAGAAGACAATGTGGTAAAACTTAAAAGTAGGCTAAGTAACCTCAAGTAATACGAGAACAAATACAACTTTTGTTCAAAATCACTCTTTCAAAAATGAGAAACAAATAAAATATTTTTATATTAAATCTAGTTTACCTGTCGTCTTATCTTTTGGTATTGTGAAAGAAAAACAGAAAACACTGCTCGTTGAAAATCGAGAAAGCTTACAGTTCTGCTATAAAATTAACAAACAAATAACCTTTTATTTTGAATCAGTTTTTTAATATAACAAAATACATTTTTTATTCAAAAAGGATTACTGTTGGAACAACTAAGAAGCGCGGATTTAATCTAAATCTGCAACATAAGTTAAGAATAATTTGGGGCTGCATTTCCTAAAAAAATACATCTAAAAAATATTTATAGGATTCATGAGACGTACGATTTATAGGACTAAAAATTCATAGGACTTAACAAGACACTGCAGAGTGGTGTAAAAAATGTATCTGAGCAAAAATAATTTATTAGGTGACGAATTTTCGTGCTTGAAATAGATGTGATCTGGTGATTGTTGGATTATTATTATTGGAAAGAGTCGTTGGTTAGATTTGTTTAATTGATTCGGTAAAAAAACCTGAGACTTTTTATTGAGAATAATCTAAACTATAAATTTGTTTATAATAATTGCTGAACTAGTGGAGAGTTAGTGCCTAATTGCTAACTGTCATAACAAAGAATCGTCGAAAAGACATTTCTAGTTGAATCCTTGAAAAAGAATTTAACCTATTCAGGAGTTGTTTAAAAACTTCAACACACATTTAGGAACGAAGGGTTTTATAATTTTTTGACAATTTTCGATAGATTGTCCGAGGTTTTAATGAAGACTGCGAAACCCCACATAAATATATAATTTGTATACAATTTTTTCGAAATTCTTGAAAAAATTGAAACTAGTGATTTTATTTGACAAATATCGAAATATTATATTTATACGTTTCCAGTTTTATGAAACGCTTTTATAAAGTTAAATGAAAAACAAATCTTTGATTTAGATGGAGTTGGGTCCTTGATATGTCTGAGCCATTAGTATAATATAAATAATTATAAATTATTGTGTGAAAAATTTACCTGACTCGTTCAAAATTAGCCTATATTTCCATTTGCTTATGAAAATCGTATAAATAATCACTAATTGTTGTACAATTGCAAAGCATCATCGCCAGGAGTAGTTCCCTCTTTTCTTCAAATGTAGTACTTGGATTTTTAAATAAAGTATTATTTTGACAACTTTGTTACATACTTATTCTGAGTGATATATCGTATCCTAGAAGTAAGGAAACAGGTATATATTAAAAGCTTATTACTTTTTTCCAAGAAATATTTAGTAAAAGTGAAAAAATGCTTCTTTGAAGCTCGTCATATTTCCTTTAGAAAAGAATAACACTCCCTTGCTTAATCAATACTACACAGAGTAACATAAATTAAAATTTGTAACAGTATTTTCAATCATTTAACTTAGATGAAACTATTATTCCGATTCTTTTTTTATCCCACAATTTCTTTTAAACATTCTGCTGTTAAATCTCTTTTTTGTGCATCAAAATCCTATAAGCCGTCCTCTCTAAAAACATATTTTCACACAAGATATAATATCTTGAGAAATTTAGCTATATAATATTGCTAACCTATGCTGAAAATCTGGGCCAAATGCAGGCTCAGACAGCATAAACATACTGAAATGGCCGTGCTTTCTCTATTAATTAAATTAGCTTTTATTTAAACCTATACAAATGCAGAACTTTCTTCAAGTCAAATAATATTTTCTTTCAATTTTGAGAAAACTTTTCTGGTTTTTCCATCGGTGTAATACATAAAATCATGCGGCATGACACAAATAAATAAGCTTTCATTTGCGAAAAAATATCCTTAAAGCTTGCTGAAACAAAATTATACTACAGTTGGTTCATTCTAAGCAATCCGATAATTGAAAGTAATTAAATTAGCGTCCAGATTTGAGATTAATTATAAAAGTTAAGATAAATGAAATTCATAATAAGTTTACAAGAAAACGTGATAAAAATTGTAATATGATATGATTAATTAATTAATTAAGTATTCGTAACAATCAAATGCAGTTTACACAGCTGCAAGTTTTTCTAATGACCTTGATATTACCGCGCTTCGCCAAGTTTTCCGATAAGTGGAGCCTCGGTAGAGATAACGTTGAACAAGCAAACATGCTTTCATTTTAAGTATACATTGTTGTTGTTTTAATATCCGGAAATAAATAATATAAGCTGCCTACCAATACCAGCAGATTACTTTATTTAGTAATGGAACATAACTAAAATAACGAATTTTATTCTTTGTGACACCTTATAACATGGACATTCCGTTTTCTTAAATTTATGAAAATTCTGTTTCTATAAGTTGAGATACTATTGACGCCAAACTTCAGACTATAGTAATAAATTAATTTCCGATGATACTTCGACGCGCGAATGCGCTTATATGCGCGACGAATGAAAAATGCTGCGCTCCAAAACCTTAGGAGTTATATCAGGTATTACGAGCCGTGAAAGGAAGGGGTTGAAATCACGCTAGCCCCCTCCATTTGGAAAATCAAAGCTTAAATTGCATGATATTGAAGCCCTTCAAATATGCGAATTTGCGCCATAAAGAAAAATTTGGCGACACATTGAAAGCGGAGTTATCAACGATGAAAATCGCGGGTGAGGGGGCTGGTGCAATTTTTCGAAAATATTAGTATTTTTTAATTCATCGTAGATATCTGTCTCATTCGTCTTCAAATGCGCTTATACGAGAAACAAGATTCTTTGGCAATCTTTAGAAACTGTCTACTACTTTAAATAATTCGTTGTGTCTGTTTTCATGAACTTGTATAATAGCAAGTTGACTATCGTTAAAATTTTATAAAAATAGACAAAGTTCAACGTATAAATATAAACTTTCCATAAAATGTGACGAATTTTCCACCGAATGACTGAATTTTTAACGAAACAGTTGAATTTTCAAACGAAAAAATCAATTTGTTAGAAGACAATGGAATTTTTCATTCACAAGGATGAATTTTCATTACATTTTTTTTAGCAAAACACTTACATTTTTTACCATATAATTACAACTTCATAAAAAACAGATGAACTTGCCATAAAAAAATATTAACTCTGAATGAAAAATATAATAGTTGTTATTTACATTAAAAAAGATTTTAGTTTCAAAAATAAAATAGGAAAATTCAGCGAAGGATATAAGTTGTTACATTCTTAAAAAAAAATAATTGTTTATCAATCAAGCATATTTAACGGAATGCTCCAATTTTCTACCAAAAAGGGTTCATTATCAACCAAAATACTTAAACTTTGAACTAAAAATGGCATAATTGAATTTTAAGCTTAGAAAATATAATTTAGAAGGAAATTACTTTATGAAAAAAAGTTCTTCACTTGAAAAATGTATTTGTATCAAAGAATAATTTAAATGCAGTCAATGAAATATTCACTGGATTTATCAAATTTGATTTGTTATAAAAAATATTTTTGGGAATTTTTAGTTTGTTGTCTCACGAAAATCTTTTCTTATAGAAAAATTTTTTTTTATATTTAACGAAAAATTTACTGAAAGTATTTTCTTACATTTTATGAACGTGCAATAAAAAAATATTAACTTTGAATGAAAAATATAATAGTTGATATTTCTATTCAAAAGATTTTAGTTTTAAAAATTAAAAAGTAAGATTGACCCAATGATATAGCTTGTTACATTTTTAACCAAAATTAATTGTTTTTTAACCAAGCAGTTACATTTTTATCAAATGCATGTGAAATTTCTTGAAAAATATGTGAATTTCTTAACGATCAGGGCCAATTCTTTAAGAAAAAAGTTTATTTTTTGACACAAAACGTACAAATTCGTAAAAATTGATATAAGCAAATGGACCTTCACTTAATAGAATTGATTTCTAACTAAAGGGATCAACTTTTGAAAAAGTAGTTGAATTTGCAATCAATAAGAGTAATTTTGTAGCGAAAAATAAGAATTTACAACGAAATACATTCGTTTTCTATTAAAGTCCAGAATTTTTGAATTTTTTTCTGAATTTTTTTAAGTTTCTATCAAGTAGTTGAATTTTTAAACAAAAAATATAAATTTCTAATGGAGATCTAACAGTCAGACTTTTAAAGACAGTCAATCTTTAAACAAAAATATAATACTCAACATTCCATTTTAACAAAAATTAATTTTCCATACCAAAAAAGAAATTTTTAACAAAATGGTTGAATTTTCAACCAGAAAGTAATATTTTTGACTACAAGAGATACGATTGGGTTTTATTGGGTCTTAGTGGGTACAATTAATTTTGGTCGCATTTAAGCGTGGAAATTAGTCAATGTAAGCACTATACGTCTACAAAAAAAAGGTTTCGTAACATGTCAAGATAATAATTTACTTCCCCTACCGCCTCTACTTCCCCTGCTTTTCATCCATCCCCCTTGGGCTTCGGGGTAAATTTATTTGGAGTTCAAGGTAAATTCGGCTAAGATACGTGGCAATGTACGAGATGATTCCGGCTAGGTTTCTGCCTACTCCTAGGAAGTTCTAATACGAGGAAAAGGGAAAGTTTCTCAAAAGCATTAGGAAAAAGAGAATCTCTTTATAAAAAGATAAAAAAGTACTGAAAAAATAGCTAGTTGGGTCAACTATTCAGTTTGCAATATATCGTACTGCTACTTTTGTTATTTGGAACAACCATTTACTTAGTTGCTGGTACTAACTGAATAGTCACTGCAACTTATGGAATTTTTGTACCGACTAATAAAATAGTAGTAGCAACTAATAAAATAGCAGTACCATATTTTACTAACTAAATAGTTGGTTCAACGAACCATTTTTTTCAATGAGGGCAATAGGGGAAGAGTACAAAGTATTCATTTAGATTCTTTACTTTGAAAACCACTATTCTTCATTTTTTCATGCATTAAAAAAAATTACTATGCATATCTATATATTCTATGAGTGATGACACATTCTGCGTATCTAGTTACTGTCGCTCATTTTACCAGTAAACATAAGCTTTATAAGTCTCTGTTTTTCTAGCAGTGCTGAATGCAATGATGGGCCATGAACAAGCCAATGGTGGTCAACCTCCTGATTTTATTCCTCAGCTTGGAGATTATGTTACTATGTTTATAGTAAATGAGGGCGCTTTTCATGGATATCTAACTACTGCACCTGTTGGTCTCGAAAATGTACCTAAAGTATCACATGTATTTTGTATACGTTCGCTGGAAAACAGAAAGTATATTGCAGTACTCCAAAAACTCAAGATTGAAACTAGTGAACATATATCGGAGAGTCGATATTTTATACGGCCAGGAGAAACTAGTGGTTTATCCGATGCATTCCTGCATAAACCGCCCAAAACAGGTGCTCGCGTTATGTTAAGACTTCATGGTCTTCGGCCTAAATCCATGCGTGTAGTTCGTTTTTCAGGAATAAGGACGTACACACATAGTAACAGAAATATTCCTTTGTGGACAGATGAAAGGATTAATTTATCACGTGAAGCAGATCGTCAAACTAGAGCGAATAATAATAATAATAATAATAATAATAATAATAATAACCTTGGTGGCTCAGTTGGTTAGACACTCGGACTTCACCTCAGAGATCCGGGGTTCAATCCCTGAGCCGGTACCTCTGGAAATTTGTCTGTGTACCTTTACCGAGGTTCTGGTGGTTCGGAACCCACCAATCAACTATGCCAACGTATTTTAAATTATCCTTGAATTAGGACCGCATTAGAGCAATCCGGTTCTCCAAACAATTATAATAATAATATATTATTCCCATCTCAAAATTTATTGTTGAAATTTTACTGTAATATTGCACTAAGTCTATTAATAATAAATATATAGTATGTTATATTCTGTTTTTTTATTAAGTCCTACCAATAATACAGAATGATTAGATCCATTTGCTATTCGGTTAGTCCAATACTTAGATTTAGATATTCATCTACAAAATAATGTTTAGATATGTAAGCAAACTGAAGTTTTTTTATTTTCATATGAAACTTATTTCATTTATGAAAAATTTCGCTACAGTAGTATAGTTTGAAAATGCTTACTTTAATTACAGTTTCATTAGGGGAGGATTTCTAGCAGCCGAAACCCATAATTGTCTACTCCAATCCCGCCTCTGAGTATAGCAGCTGTTTTTGTATAAAATAAATTCCCATCACGAAAACATCTCTTAATATTTTTGTATAATAATTAAGAAAATATATTTTAGTTAGTTTTACAAGCTTGTTTTTTTTCAATTGTAATTTTAAAGACTGAAGGTTAAAAACAGTTTCAAAAAAATAAATTTTTGGTAAAATCTGTATAAATGCTTTGAATTTCGGTTTTATCCAATTTCGGGATCAACTTGATCTAGTATTCTAGTGTGAATTGATAAAAAAAAAAAATCAGTCTAAAACCGCATGATAGATTTTTGCAATTGATTATAGTTTTCTACGATTCTAAAAATATTTTGATATAGAAATGAAAACGATTATTTGGCATCTTTAGAAAAATTAGTTTGTTGTTTACTTTAATATTGTATAGTATAATCAATAAATAAAATGCTGTAGAAATGTTATGATTTCTGGTGCATGACCTCAAATAAAGAAATTAACCGAAGAAAATCCCAGAATTGAGAGCTCAGAGGAAACTTATAATTTTTCGTATATAGAATAATATACCTTGCTTTATTAAATATATAATTGTAACGTTGCAGCAGAATTATTACTATTTAAAATTACATAATACATTACTTCTACGATAATTAAATTAAAAAATTGATTCCATCAGTTTGAGCAATTTTAAGAAAATAGATAAGATCACTTCAAAATAATTGAAAACATTTTTTAAATTTTCGAAAATAATTTTGAAGATTTTTAGGGAGGACGATTACAAATTTCCAGCAGCTTATTATATTAACACATGTTGAAATGCCCGTTAATAGATACCTATCAAAATAAAATTAACGGTATTATTGTTAAATTAAATTGAATTGTTTCAATGTTTAATAAATAATAAAATAAAAAATATTTTCTCATATAAAAGTATTTGTTCATCAGTTAATTATTTGAAGAATTGGTGTTTCTTTAGATTCGGGAATTATCCATTATCGGAAATTTAAGAAATTTGACAATATTATGAATGCTCCTAAATTGCATTATTCGAAAATTTTAATTCATCATCAATTTTCTAATATTATGAATTTTCTACTTTTAATATTTTGTTGTTGAAGCACTGGACATAGTCTCAACTTTTGTTCTTCGAAATTTTTTAATTGCGCTCAAAATGTAGAGTTTTGAAGATGCTGAAAAAAAATTATGAAGCATTTTAAGATGTTCAAAAGGATTCAGGAGAGAAAAAAATTTTTTGAGGATACCTAGGAAAATGAATTTTTAATTTTAATTTATTAATTTTACGAGAATATTTAAAACAATTGAAAAATATTTTAAAAACTGTTTGAAAAAATCTTAAAGATTTTGATACATTCTTTATCATTGTATAAAAAGTTGCAAAATTATTGGCATTAATTAAAAAATTAATTGTAAATTTAAGGAGATTTACAAACATTTGGAAGCTTTGAACTAATTTTACAACATATCCTACTGATAATAATTTAAAAATTCTTAAGATTCGCGAGAAGGTTAATTTGTTTGAATTATAAAATATTTTGGAAAGTTTCAGAAACAATTAAAATCAGCTCAGAAGATATTTAGGAGTATTAGAAGTTTCAAAGATATTGAAAATATGTCCTCAAATGTATAAAATATTTTGAAGTTTCCTACAAAAAACTATAATACCTTAATATCTTTTTAACTGATACAAATTTGTCCTTAAATGTTTAAAAATGCTTTCAAATATAACAAAAAATCTTTCAAACTTTGTATATTATCTTTCGACGTATCTGCTATCTTTAAAACTTATTTTGAAAATTTGTAAGCATCTTATATAAATTATTTTCGAACACAAATAAAAAATTTGCGCGCACGCTCTGCGCGTGACTGATTGTCCTCGTTATTAAAAAAAAAATCAAGTTCAATTAATAGGAATTTCGATGACAAATGTTTAGCAAGTTTTTCAATTAATACAAAATAAGTATACTATAGACAGCTTGCATCTTTTTAACTTGTGGAGTCATCGATTCGGTACATTTTTTTTCTTTGTTCACTTTAAAACTTTTCTTGTTTGAAAGTGTAACGCTTTTGTTGACAACTTATTATTTTTTTAATATACATCTCTTTGTATGAAAGTTGAAGATTTTTATTTTTTCATTTTTTTATTTTTTTTTAATTAAAAATTAAGTTTTCTATCTATATATTTGACTAGCCCATGTTTCATTAAATATTTACTTTCGATAGTTGACAATTCTACCACGGAAGGGAAAATTTAAATTTTAACTTGTATCACATGGAAAATATTATAGGTCGGGCGGGACTAAAAAAAAGAGACATCTACGGAATGTCTCATACACCCCAAAATCCTATTTTTCGGTCAAAAACCTTTTTTTGGTAGGTGCACGTATATAATAATTCATCAATTTGGTATTTCTAATTTGATTTCAAATTATTTTTTTTGGTTTAAATATAAAAATGATCCAAAATATATCAAATATGCATCTTAAAAAATTAGACATTTCAGCAAAATCATACAAGATACGAAAATAATGTTAAGAAGAAAAATTGTTCATCAAAACAAAATCTAGAAATCTACTAGACAGCTTCTCTAAAAGAAAATTTTTTGTTTTAATCGTGATGGCGTCTTCTAAAAAATAAAAAGTTCTATTTTCCGTCAAAATATGCGGCATGTGTACGAAAAAAGTATTAATCATAAATTTGCATAAAATTTAAAAATGCGACAGTAAGAACATTTTTAAGCCTTTTTGAATATATTTGCAACAAGATATAGATTTTTGAAGATCACAAAAAAATAAAGTTTTCTTTACTAATTTTTAGCTAAGGAACTCTTACCGAAATTCAAAAGAATAAAAAAATTTCATTAAAATTCCTTCGGAATATTGAAATAATGTTTTATTTAAGAAAATGAATTTTTTTTAAATTAAACACGATTTGATAATATTAAGAGAGATTTCCTAAGATTTCAAAAAAGAGTATAAAATATTTTGAAGAAAAATGGCAAGTATTTTAAAAGGGTTTCAAAAGAATACAAAAATCGTCCCAAGATTCCTGATACCATTGTTAATGATTATTTAATCTGAATTTTAGAATATTGAAAGAAATCAACATTATTTTTAAGCT
This sequence comes from Belonocnema kinseyi, assembly GCF_010883055.1. Taxonomy (NCBI): domain Eukaryota; kingdom Metazoa; phylum Arthropoda; class Insecta; order Hymenoptera; family Cynipidae; genus Belonocnema; species Belonocnema kinseyi. Next base: position 74,666,171 of record NC_046659.1, on the reverse strand, counting down.
TGAAAAGATTTTTAAAACTTTTCTCAATATATAAAATTATTGTTAAAGTGTTCAAAATAACTCGATTGAGGGGGCACATGGAAGGCACCCTTGTGACTGGTCATAAAAATATTTTAAATAAATGAAAATTGCCTCTCCAGTGGCTCTGTGATTTGACTTCTATGATTCGTCACAGAAATTCCATATTAATGGTTAGGTTATTTTTGTCTATAATGAGTCGGAAAGTAAGGTAGTTTTCAATTCTGATTTTTCAAATTTAAATCTTATTTAATGCTCTTTTTGCATGACATTATTCATGAAAAACTCGATTTATTTGCTACCTTAAATAAAAATCTCCTAAATAGAGACATTAAACTCATGATTCATTCAAATCTGCAGAGTTTGTTTATGAATATTTTGAAAATTCTTTAAATTGAATAATAATATTTTTAGACACCTCAGTTTTTAAAAGTAATCTTTTAATTGAAATTTGTGTCATATTAATGCATTAAATAATAGCAACTCTATAAATGGATCAACAATCTTGTTTGAATTATTCATTTTTTGATGTGGAAAGTGTAATAATCTAAATAGATTGATTCAGAATCACCCACTAACACTTTTAGTTACACCCTAAATCTTTTCCAATGTGTTTTATTCTGTGACGTCAACCAGAAAGATTGCCGACACCAAAGGCCGGACACATTTTATATTTTTTGTAAATAATTCTTTCAATTTAAATATATAATCAATTATTTGTCTAGACATTTTTAGTAAAAAATAACATTTGTCTCTTTTAATTGAAATATGATTTGTGCTCTTGTGTTTTATCCAATTACGTATTACTTCCGTAAGTGCAAACATTCATGAGATTCAGGGACAAAAGTACGCCTGTTCCATGTTGATTATTAAACGCTTGAATTTTAACCCCCCTTATTTCTCCTTCACATACCACTTCCTCCACCTTCAAAATTCAACACACGGCCTGGACTCGTTCCTCCGCACCTGAGGGGATTATTTTTAACTTAAATAACGCAAGGTAAAATACGACACGTGTATGAGTAATTCCTTATCGTTGTGAGGAACAAATAAAATAGCGATAGTGTATATATGGAAAAACTTTCAAGACCATTTATTATTTGCACTGATACGCAAATTTTTACTAATTTGGTTTTCATCATTACCAGAAAATGAAGCCTGCTGTTCGTTGTCTGTGTTTTATAATAGTGTTCTTTTCTAATTCTGATTGTAAGTAATACTTATAATATGAAGTTAATTTTAATACTTAATGTAACTATATCCTTTTCCAAATTATCGGAATTTAAATCGCTCTTCTCCTTCAGACGCATAATTCTCTCTTAATTTGCAATCAGAGAAAAAGTTAAGTCTAAATATATAGAGCCGCATCTTTAGCTTATCTTCCACAATTAAAAATATCATTAATTTGAAGTGACAATGCATTTCATTTTCAATAATGACATATGTTGTCTTATTTCGATTAAAGAAATTATTTAATTGATGCTATTTGCCTAATTTAAAAAAACTGCTTTTTTCTTCAAAGTACATAAAGATCTATACCGACGTTGCACGGTATAGACTAAAGGCGTCAACATATGTTTAATAATTATATAATGGCTCTAGAAATGGGCGACAGACAATCAGAGAACTTTAATAAATGAAAACGCGATTGTGTATAAGTTTCAGCGTTATTAGGAGCATACGAAGACAATGCAGTGAAACTTTAAAGTATCTAAATATTTTATTTGTACGTTGCGTATTTTATTTTAGGCGTTTATCAAATTATATCAAATATTAAATTTCCATACAAAGGGAAATCTCTCAAAGGATATTTCCTTTACCATTCAGAACTAGACTTACTTCATTTCGTACAAAATTTAGTAAACACATAAAAGTGTTAAAAGAAATAAAAATCTTTCAAAATGTCTCTCATTGAAAATTTATCTAAATGTGCATTTTTTCATCAAAATTGTTTGCATAATTATAAATTGTTGTCAATTTGAAAAGTATCATGGGGAAGATTCATTTCTATTATATTTCCCAGCTGAAAATTCCTGCACAGGAACCTCTGAGGAGCCTACACCTGTTCAGGCTACTATACATTAACATGTATCAAAACTTATCCGCGAGGATTCGCTAGTGGCTTGGCTCTCTCGATGGTGAGTTTAATATTCAAGGGAAAAAAACTAAAGCAATTTTATGGCTAAAAACCACATGGGTATCCGTGATGGCCTTCTACAAAGGACCCTATACGTCTTTATGTGCAGAAACTAGCGTCTCAATTTACTTCGCAAAGTAAACCATATAGGATCATTCAAAGGTTCCTTACTCGGTGTAGGTTCCTTCGCAGGATCATGTACATTAACGTTTGCCAAATCCCTGCAATGAAACCTAACGAACCTATATAGTGTCCCACAAGAATTCTTTCTTTCATGGGGGCGTAGAGGAAGTAAAATTAAGCCAAAAAATTTCCTCAACATTTCTTGATCTAGGGACATTTTGGGATTAAAAAAGGGTTCAAATTTTATGTACGTGTGAGCATATGTGATGTGCGACCTCACTACCTCAAGCGCCATGGTGGTGAACTGCCTGTTCGCCGTGACGCACAGTGGGGTGAAATCGGAAAACGAGGTTCAAAATGACATTTAGAACGCAATTATGCACCGATTTTAGAATTTTTTTTTTGAAAAATTCAGAACTAA
>NC_046659.1:74635344-74663372 GCF_010883055.1 Belonocnema kinseyi | reverse complement strand
TAGTTCTGAATTTTTCAAAAAAAAAAAAATTCTAAAATCGGTGCATAATTGCGTTCTAAATGTCATTTTGAACCTCGTTTTCCGATTTCACCCCACTGTGTGACGTGTTCACGCCACGCATGCTCACACATTCTTACAATTTGTAACCTCTCTTATGCCTAAAATAATCTTTAGGTCCAAAAACTAATAGGGACTATTTTACTCATTCTTACTTCCCCCATGCCCCGCATTAAAGGAGCCAGAATTCTTGTGGGACAACCTGTATAGGGATGTGTTTAGGTACCTGCGCAGGAACATGTGCAGGCTCCTCCGATATAGTCTGTACAGGAATTGCTAACTGGGTTTAAATTTATATAATGAAGAAATTCAGACTGTGAAATGAGAAATAGTGCAACTATTCATTTATAAATAAAAATGATTTAAATGTTTAAAAAATATTGTTCTCGTGTTTATGGACGGACTTTAAATTTGCAATTGAGAAATAGATTTTTAAAACACAAATTAGCTGTCAACAAAATCGCTTGATTTATTAAAAAATAGATGGATCTACAAGTATAAAAAAAAGTTTCCAACCAAGGAGTTTAATTTCAATCATATAGTTGAATTTCCAATCAAAAAATTTAATTTTGTACTAAAAAAGACAAACTTGCAACAAAATTCATCCATTTTTAAACAAAGTGTTGAGTTCTTAACTGAAAACTATAGATTTTTCAGAATTAATGGAATAGTCCAATTTTCTGTTTAAGCAATTATTCCTTAAGAAAAAAAACGAATTTTCTACAAAATATAGTGAACTTCCACTTGTGTAAAACATCAATTTTTTCAAACTTCCAGATATGTGCTCCCCCCCCCCCCCCTCTGTACGTATTTGACGTTATCAGCTACCACCAATAAAATTTGCTCGGTCTCCTCCGCATCAGTGGCCGACGAAGAAAAAAAGGCCCGAAGAGCGTGAAGACCTCGTTGGTTTGAATTGAGTATTTTAAACTTATGTCATGCGAATTCAGACAATTTTTTCGAGAAAATATTCCAAACATAAATTGAAGTCATGGATGTCAGAAAAGTAAGGTTTTTCAAGTGCAGAATGTAATTTTTTCAGTCAAAAGTCAATTTTATTAGAAGAACGGGGAATTTTCAATTGACAAAGATCAATGTTCAATACAAAAAGACTAATTTTCACCAAAGCACTGCAATTTTTTACAAAATAATTAAAGTTAGAAAAAAAGGTGAAATTTCAATCAAAAAATTGTATTTTACAATGAAAAATACAATAGTTGATATTTCCTTAAAAAATATTTCAGGTTTGAGAATATAAGAGTAAAATGCAACAAAAGAATATAATTTTTTTTGACAAAACTGTTAAACTCTTTAATCAAGCTGATTAATTTTCGGCCAAACAGTAGAATTAAAAAAAAAATTTTTTTTTTAAATATGTGAATTTTTAAATCATCAGGGCGAATTCTCCCTCCAAAAAAGTTAAAATTTTAGACCCGAAAATATGATCTTTAAGAAAAATAGTTGAATGTTTAACTAAAATCGTAAAATTTTCAAGAAAAAATGGAAGAATTAATTTTCAATAAAAAATTTGATTTTAAATGAAGAAGGCACACATTTTTAACAAAATACAGAATTTTAAAATTAAGAAAATCGAACTTCAATTTGTGAAATTAATTTTTAACTAAGGAGTCAAGATTTTATATAAGTAGTTGAATGTTCAATCAGGAAAGTTAATTTTCTACCAAAACATACAAGTTGATGACGAAATACATACATTTTCTGTCAAAATGTTGAATTTTCAAATAAAATCCATCAATTTTAAACCAGTAATGCAATAGTCAAATTTTCAGATAAAAAAATTATTTCCTAACTGAAAAAAAACGAATTTTTAACAAAATAGTTCAATTAGCAACCAAGAAGATTGATGTTTAACTGATAACATTGACTCCAAGAAAATAGTTCCATTTGCTACCAAGGAGATGGATATTTAACTAATAAAACCGATTTCAACCAAGAAGTACAAATTTCAACCAAGCGGTTTAGAAAAATTAATTTCACAGACGGAAAGAAAAAAGTTGTTATCAAACTAGCAGAATTTTCAACTAAATAGTACAATTTTCAAATAAAAAAGATGGAATTCAAACCAAAAATATAGTAGTGGACTGTTTAATTAAAAGGAATTACGTTTCAGCCAAAAATATTAAGATTATTTTATTGGGTTCTATTAATTCAGTTTGCATTTAAATGAAAAAATTAGTTCAAGTAGGCGCCATACGCCTTCAAAAAAAGGGTTTCGTAACATGTTGCAGGTGTAGGCTTTTCCAATACTGATCAAGAGTTTTAAAAAGTTTCAGATGATTAGCGATTATTTCCTGGCGAATGAAAGGTAAAAAAGTACCATAATCATATGAAGCTAAGAAACGTACAGGGATTATTCCTGAAGAAAATTACAAATTTTTGGCATCTGAAAGTATGGTATGCATTATCAATAAGCAAAAAGTTGCACCTAAATGTTTATAAAATTATTTTCTTCTTGGAAAAATACAAAAGACTACGATAATCGAGGCAACGGCATTCTCAGCAGGGCACTTTGTTGGCGGTACAGCTACGCGTGAATACGACCTGTCTCGTACTCAGGCTGCTTACACAGTCCCTAAGCCTTAAAGCGAAAAAAGGGATACAGTTTCCTTGAGTATAGGAAAGTCTTTTTGTATTTTTCGAATAAGAAAATAATTTTTTAAACACTCAAGCGCAAGGTTTTTCGTACAACACTGTCAGAAGCCAAAAATGTGTAAATTAACGTTTTGGGAATGATCATATGATATGATTATGGTACTTTTTCACCTTTCATTTGTCAGGAAATAATTGCTATCAATATTGCTAAAACCTTCAACTGCAGCACGCATATTGTCTCCTTTTTAGAATTTTTTTCTGCTGAGATTTTCATGAAAATCTGTACAAAAATCGAGGTATGTTGAATGGTAATGTCGGATATAGTACGGAGTAAATTCGGCTAGGGCATCGGGTAAAGAGGGACAAGGTAAGAGGCACTGTCTGATCGGCTTCTGTCCAGACCTAGGAAGCTCTAAAACAAGGAAAAGGGGAAGTTTCCAAAAAAATTAAGGAAGAAGACAAATTCTTTTTCAAAAGTAATAAAAGGAGAATAGGGCAGAGATTATGAAGTTTGTATTTATATGCTTGACCAGTAAAATCACTAGTTTTAACTTTTTCATGCATTCAAAGAAATTGTTTTTCACGCCTATGTATTTCATTAGTGATGACACATTCTTACCTAACTGCTCCCCCCTTAATCACCATTCGTCACAAAATGTTACCCCCACCCCCGGTAGTGTGAGATTGTTTTAAAATGATTTCATATTCTTCCTTTGTAATTAGTTTCTTTGGGCTATTTTTTCAGTAAACAAAAGCTTCATAACACTCTGTTTTTCTTACAGGGCTAGATGCAATGATGGCCCATGAAGAACCCAATAGTGGTCAACATAATCGTTATCATCTTCAGCCAGGAAACTACGTCACTATGTATATTAAAACTGAAGGTGCTTTTCATGGACATCTAGCCGCCGCACCTACTAATCTAGCTGATTTACCTAATGTACCACATATCTTCATGGTACACTCGATGAATAACAGGAAGTTTATTGCAGTACTTCAAGCTCTCCGGATTCCGGCTAATGAACGTTTATCAGAGAGTCGCTATTTTATACGAATAGGAAATACTTGTGGTGTGTCCGATGTATTCCATGATGTACCGCCCCCGAATGGTGCTCGCGTTATGTTAAAACTGCATGAGTATCCGAATACACAAGTGCATGTTACTCTTTTTGCGGGAATGGATTACTATGAAGGCGATGTTCCTTTTTGGACAAATGAAACTCTTAATCGTGAACGTATGGCGAATCGCCAATTTAATGCGAATGCTCATCGTTCTCCGAATCGTCCGCGTACTGAGAATCGTCCGCCTACTGAGAATCGTCCGCGTACTGAGAATCGGCCGCGTACTGAGAATCGTCCGCCTACTGAGAATCGGCCGCCTACTGAGAATCGTCCGCCTACTGAGAATCGTCCGCGTACTGAGAATCGTCAACTTCCTGTGAGGCGTATTCGTATTGTATTTGGTAAAAATAATCGTGATGGTGCAGGAGCAGGGCCATCGAACAATCCCCCTTGATAATAGATATAAGTGAAAATGAGTTGACCGAATAATCCTACATGCAAATTTTGGAGATTTTTTAGGTGTTAAGAATTTCCAATTATTCAAAAATCATTAAATTTTCAGAATTTCCTAAAATTATTTAAACATTTTCAGGACTTTTAAAATTTATACAAAAAAATTAATTTCCAACATTTCAATAATTTTCGGAATCGACAACAAAAATTAATTTTAATATTCTCAATATTATCAGCTTTTTATAAAAGTCGAAAAGTTTAGGGCATTTCAAAGGGTTTTAAAAAGTTTTCCAAAATTTCGCTAATTTTTCAAAGCGAATTACAAAATTGCTGAAAAGACGAACAATTTCGAAAGTTTTAAAATGATAAAAATTCCGAGAATATCAGTTTCAAAATTCCTGAAATTGAAGCAAAATTAAAAAAAAAATAAATCTCTTTTTTGAACATTTACATAATTCAAAAGGATTTCAAAAACTTTCAATATTTTTCATAATTTTGAAAAATTTCATAGAATTTAAAAAATGTTAAGTATAAAAAGATTTTAACAATTTTCGTGATATTAAAAAAAAAAGTTTAATCATTTGAACATTTTCGCGAATTTTCAATATTCTAAAAACATTCAAAATTACAGAAATTAAAAAAAAATTTCAAACTTATTAGCGTTGCAAAAAATCTCCACGATTAAAAAAATTAGAAAGTTGAATTTTTTCAAATCCTGTAAATTTCTAAAACACTTTTCAGTTTTGTAACGTTTAAACTTGTCGAAATCTTAATAATTTTTGAAATTTATTGTAATTCCAAAAATGGTTGAAACTGAAAAAATTTTGAGTTCATGTAATATACTATATAAATGTATAGCATAGACCCAGACACTGGTGAATTCTACAGCACAGTCCACTACCTGGACCCCACCTCTTCACTACTTTTGTCAAACTAACTTAGAAGTAATTAAAATTACTTTGGCTGTGTAAGGAAAATAAATTAGTAATAAACTTCATGTATCTGAAAGATGATGCAGATTTCATACGAGCAAATTGTAATTTGGTTCAATTACATTGAATGACTCACAATACCTTCAAAAGTAGTTCAAAGAAAAATTTACATACATTTAATTTCTTTCCAAAATACTTGAATTACCGTTTTGGCCAATTACTGTCCAGCTCTGATTAATAGCCTGAAAAGCATCCCTGCGTGGCAACAAAATAAAATTATTCGGAATAAAGGGTCAACAACAAAGTTTTGCTTTAAATTTCAATATCCGTGACAATGTTTTACCAACCGGGGAAACCAGGAAGCTCTGGAATACGACTGGGAATTTTGTCATTATTAAAACAACTAACTTGAAAATGTTATTAGCTTCATCTTCAAATCTCGTTACATATATTGAAAATCGTTATCACAAATAGCGAATCTCTTTTTTCAAATTCTTATTCCGAAAATGATCTTACTATTTAAATTTTGATCAAATTTTAAGAGAATGTTTATGCCGATTTCTACTTTATTGGGATCATTTTTAAAATTACAAAAAAAGGATCTAGAAAATCTTAATGTATGTTAGAAAAAATTGCTGAGTTTTAAAGAACAGTTTTTCAAAAATTTAAATCACTTTAAAATGTTCTGAATTTCAAAAGATTCGAAGAGATTGACGTTATTTTTAAACTTGACAATATTTCTAAAGCTTTATTAAATAGATAAATTATAAGTATAAAGAGTCTGATCAAACAGAATTCAAACGAAATAGCATCGTAAATTTTTATTATTATCAAGACGAAGATAAAATTGATTGTATTCGTTCACGTTCACCGAGGGTATAGGAGAACAAACAGAAATCTATTGTGAAACTAATCTTATTTAAGTGTATTTAAGGCAACGAATAACCTTTATTACAATATTTGGTACAACTCATTTCTTATGTCAAATAAAATTTTTAATGAGCTGAGTCTTGGGTACTTGATGCTTGGGCGATTAGGAATACTTAGGTAATCAGCAAATTTCTAAAACTGCTCCAGTAAATAATGTTTTTCAGCTTCATTATTACTTCTCCACCTATGTCAAAAGTGCACAAATGCTAATCATTGCCAAGAAAGCGAACCAAGTTCAAAAGATTTTATTGCTTTATTGAACCATTTCGAACTGAAGGTTTATATAATTTTGATAAGTAACACCTAGATTAAAAAAAAATCAAAATTATTTATAATTCGGTGTTAGAATATTGCAAAAGAAATTTGGTTTTGACTTGGAACGGGGAATTTTCGAAAAAATTATGATTTAGATTTGGAAGAGGAAATTTTCTAGAAGAATTATCAATATTTTCTTCAAAATTTAGAAGTTAATTATTTACATTTAATTGCGTTGAAAAAATTAAGTTTGTACTTCCAGAAATAGCCTAATAGTGCATTTGTTAATTAAGGTAGTTCAAGCAATTATTTATTTTTATTCGTGACTAAATATAAAAGTTAGGTTTTATTTCCAAGTAATATAATGATCAATTCTATAGAAAACACTTCATTCCATCCAACATACTTGATGTGGATATTTTTTCATAAAAATTGATTTTTAAATAACAAATTATTAATGAACTTTATTAATTTAACTGAGAAACTGTTTAAGTTCACAAAATATTAAAATTGAGTGCCAATTAACTGACGAATCGCCGCCAATTCCAACGAAACCATTCTCATTCACTTATTTATTTATAACCAATTCAATAAATTGCTTTCAGTTTCTAGGTGTTTTCGATTGAATCAAAGCATTTTTCAAAAACCAGTATACATCAAAAGTTTACTATTTTTTCTTTCATGTTATTAAATAAACAAAAATTTAAAAATCGGTCGAGACAGTTCGATGCGAAATTTTAATATCTTTCATTTAAAGAAAAGAAAGTAAAAATCCGATAATTACAGTCTTCTGAAAATCAAATTGGCCACGAACTTTTTTTTGCCCCAATGTAAAAAAAAGTTCAGTGCCGGTATTTTTTTATGACCAGTACCAAGAATTTTTGTATCTGTACCGCTCGTGTATAAACAACCCTGAATGATATAATAGTAATACATCCATGCTCTTGTGTTTTATATAATTGTCTACAGCTTCCATGAGTGCAAACATTAATCAGATTAACCCCTGTTCTATGTTGACTATTTAATGCATGTATATGCTGGATTCCTTATCATTTTTAGGGACAGATGAGATAGCGACAGTATATATACGAAAACATTTCCAAGAATATTTATTACTTGCACTAATACGCAAATGCTTACTAATTGCGTTTTTATTATTACAAGAAAATGAGGGATGCTGTGAGTTGCTTTTGTTTCATCCTATTGGTCTTTTACAATAATAATGGTAAGTAATATCTATAATATTAGTGTTGCATAACGATATGAGATGCTCCTTTTCTTGCTCATTTCAGTCTTTCGAGAAGTATTCTCAAAAACTCAAAATATCATTCATTTTTTGTTTTGTTTTCATCTTCTCTGTATTTGACGTTATCAAATAAAAACAAAAGTAAATAAAAATTTCAATTTAACATTTACGTTCCCAAAGAAAAGTTGTTTTCAAAGAATATCACGTAAAAGAGATGCACCTGAAGTTTCAAACGTTCAAATCACCGAAATATTTCCCCCCTTTTTTAATATATCTATAAATATTATTCCAACTGCTAGAGGGTCACTTTCAAGTTTTTATTGTTGCAAAAAGAAAGTTTTTTTTAAAATATATCGGGTACAGGAAAGGTATTTAAAGTGGATACTGGGGTTAGCAAGGAATATGCCGAACCATATTGTCAGGAGGGAGACAGCAAGAACGAGTTTAGGGATTATAAAATGGAGTCGAGCGTGTAAATATGAGGAGAAATTTTTAGAAGAAGGGGGAAGTAAATTGGTTAAGGAGTGTTGGTGGGAGAAGGAGAACAGACGTAGTGGTGCAAAGATGGAGGTGGAAAGGAAAAGGTATTTTAGGACGAATAGATTGCAGATGGATAAAGTTAGCAGAATGCACGAGGAAGGAAGTTATATTAGTTGGTTAAAAAGAATGGCATAGAGAAAGAGAAGGCAGAAGGAAAGGAGAGAATAAGAGAGTCAAGGTATAACGGAAACTATGTGTGATTTCTTCCAAGGGAGGGAGCGCAATATTTGTGTAAGAAAGGAGAGCAAGGAAGTCAGGAACTTTAGCAAGAATGAGGTGCGGTTGCATGAAGAATTATAATAGGTTCTGGCTTTCTAGAGAGAAGAGAATGTGTGAATTGTGCGGGAAGGGGGATGAAAAATTGGATCATTGGTTGGAGGAATGTGAAAAGGTGGAAAGGAGGGGGATAAGCATGGAGGTATTCTTGCATAAAAGGGGTGACAAAAGGGCAGTAGCATGGCTGAAGGGGGTGTTGAGTAAGACAGAGAAGAAGAGAAGGAAGGAGGAAGAGGAACGGAGAAGGAAAGATTGTAAATAGGAGAGGAAGTAGATGTAAGAGAAATGTAAATACTGTAAATAGTAGTTAAGTATTAGGTGTTAGCCGCGGAGACAGAAGCTGGTCATGCGAGGCATAGCAACAAAAGAGCGAAATGCGTGCGAGGCGAGGCGCAGCGAGGAAGGTTAGGCTATGGGAGCGAAGCAAGTCAATTTTTTTAGGCCAGCAGGCCGAAAAATAAACGATTATCTATTTGAAATTCCGAGTAAAGATCCTCGAAATATTCTTAAATTATTGAAGTGTATTAAAAATCACTTATAATCTTTTAAGATAGCATTAAACCCTATAGATCCTGCAAAATCCTTCTAAATCTTCCGAAATTTTTTAGAACTTTATCAAATTTTAAAAACATAATACATCAAAATTATTCAATTCAGTAGAGCTTCCTTGACATTTTTTAACTGTCTTTAAAATCCCTTCCAATCTTTGTGAAAGTACTAAAATCGGTTTCTAAATGTCTTAAAATCTCTTTAAAAGTCTCTAAAATTCCTTACAAATCCCCTTGGAATTTTGCTTATATACATTAAAACTTTTTCAAAGAAATAATAATATATGTTAAAAGATAAAAAAAACCTTTTTAAAATCCGATTCTTAAATACGGAAATTGTTTTTATTATACTTGTAATTTTATTATTCTTTTAAAACGGGGTTTGAAATATGCTGCTTAATAAATTACTACACATTGTTATACTAATTATTATAAAAAAGATGTATAAATCAGGCTTTTTATGTCCCAGGAATACAAAAATTAAAAAATAATTTCCTTTATCCATCAGATATGAGACACAACCACAAAGACCGTATAAAAAATAAACTAACGAGATTAAAAATGAAGAGGCTAATACTGTTGAAAATCATATTAAGGAACTCTAAATTTTAATAAAATAATTATATAATTTAATGGCAATGCACGTTTTATTCAGAATTCTATGTTTTGGTGCCTCCTATGTCCTCCTATGTTTATATTTAATTTAGAAAAAAAATTCTAAAATAAAATAATAAAATTAAATTAAATTTCTAGAATAGAATTTCAACTTGATTCTCAAAGACTCTATTAAAACTCCTAAATATAATGTAAAACAGCTGGGAATTTCAAAAAAGTATTATTCAAAAAACGGTTCCGGATGACCATGTGATGATTTCTTTGGATGTTATTTCAATGTTTCCGAGTATACCCCTTGAATTAGTTAAACAGGCTTTTGGAGGTTTTTCCTGTTGGGAAATTAGATTTTGTTTTTCCTTTGTATTTTCGGTTTGCCGACGATACCTTATTATGTGTTCCTCTAGAAAAGTTGCAAATGGTCATTGATACTTTTAACAGTTTTCATCCAAAACTTCATTTTACTCATGAAATAGAACAGGATAATAGAATCAGTTTTTTGGATATGGAAGTAATTCAGGGTTTGGATGGTAACATTATTAACAATAATTATAGAAGAAATGCATATTCGGGTAGAATTTTAAATTTCCTTTCTGCTCATCCCTTTTAAAACAAAATTACAGTGATCAAAAACTTAGTTGACAGAGCTCTAGGTTTTTCCCATTTTTTATTTCACACAAGAAATTTGAATATTGTTAGGAATATCCTTTTTCTGAATCATTATCCACAAAAGCTAAATGAGAAACATATTGAAATTAGAGTTCAACAAATCAAAAATAAAGACAGTAATAATTTGCTTGCAGATAATCAGAAAGAGTTAAAGGAATATAGTTCGTTCAATACCTTTGTTCTTCCATTCTTTGATAAAATTTCTAAAACTATTAAAAATATGTTACAAAAGTTTAAATTCATACTATTTTTGGTGTACTATTTAAAATGGTTTCAGTGTTAAATTTTTCTAAAGATCCTTTAGGTAATTTTGAAAAGGGTGGTGTTGTTCATAAGATCACTCGCCGGATCTGTAATAGGAATTACGTGGGACAGGCTGGCAGACTTCTTAATACTAGGATCGAGGAACACAAAAGTGATGTTCGTTTGGGACGCTGTTTGAAGAGTGTTCTTGCCAGAGACACTAAGGAATTTGTTAATGTCGATCATGAGTTTGACTGGGATAATGTTCAAATTTTGCATAGTAAAAGTAATGAGAGAAGGAGATAATGCATGGAAATGCTTTACATTTAAAAGCAAAAAAAGTTATCTATTAATTTAGAAACCGATTTGGATAAGTTGAACAAAAGTTATGCTAATATGATTAATTGCATTTACCGAGGCTGTTTCATTAATTCTGTTTTTTTTACTTTCTCTATTTCTGATGTAATTGTGACAGATATTTATATTGTGTTTACAACAGATTGGGCTACTGGCCCTCATTTGATTCTCAGGTATCAAAGAGAGAGCACTTGTTCGTGGGTGCTGTCAATTTCTACCATTTAAATTTTTCGAAACGTTGGTACCGAAAAGTTGGTAATGCGATTTTATTTTATATTATTTTTTTCATTTTGATTATTTTATTGTAATTTGATGATAATAAAAAGAAAAAAGACGAAAGAAAGAAAAAGAGAAGAAAGGGGATGTGGTTGGCTGCCTTTTCATTTTTCTTTTCTCTTTTTTATTTTTGTTCGAAACATTTTTTTTCAGATTACAATAGGATTTTTTGTTTATTTTTTGTGGTCCAAACTCGGTCGCTGGATTCTTGTTTTTTTTTAACAGGAGTTTGCATCAATTTAATTATTGGACGTTAAATAGGATTTTTAATTTGGATTCCTATCTAATTACAATTGCTTAAATTTTGATGACAATACTTATGATATTTGTTTATTTACTTATTCTTATAATCCACGATTATCCCTTATTTTGCACGCAGAGAAAATTTAAATGAGAATATAATAAAGCGTTTCTTTAACTGACTTTTCACAATCAAGAATATCATTTATCTTGAGCAAAAAAATTATTTGATATTTAAAAACGACATATATTTTCTTCTTTGGGTAGAATAATTTTTAATGATTGGAAATAAACAAACAGAGAACTTAAATGAATAAAAATGTAAGTATGTATAACATTTTCAGCTTTTCTACTCGAATAAGAACACAATGTTGTGAAATTTGATAATGGGTTATGTAACCTCAACTAATACGATAAGAAACATAACGTTTTCACAATTTATCCTTTCGAAAATGATTTGCAAAATAACTATTTACATATTCAATCTATTTTACCTTATGTGTTATCGAGAAGGCTTACAATTATGTCATAAACTAAACAAACAATTTGCTGTTTAATTTTAATCATTTTTTTCTTACTATGGCAAAATATACATTACGATGAAAAAATAATTTTTATCGCGACAAGAAATCAGCACGGATTTAATCTAATTTTCCAAAAAAAGTTAATAATAATTTAGGCTTCAATTCCCTTAAAAATTCCATATAAAAAACATTTATAGTATTTATGCGACTTTTGCGAAAAATGTTTTCGAGTTTAACTTACTTAAAATAACATATTCACTTTCTATAACATTTGGAAGCTTAGTTAATAGTAGAACAAATTAATTATTTTGAACGTTTCACTTATAATTCTAAAATTCTCCACGGAAACCACTAAAAACGTCTCCACAATGGCTTATTGCAGTAATACGTTGAAAATTGAAAACAATTTGTGATTATTAAAATATTTTTTTAGAAACAAATCCAAAACCCATTTTTTAAATGAATTTCCTTAATTTTTTCACGGAATCATCTACAAATATTATAAATTATTTAAATAAGCACAAATGGTTTTCAGTTTGCCAAGTATCATTACAAAGAGTCATTCACAAAGTGTTTTTAAATTATTCTGCAAAAAATCTTCAGTCATCTTGAGTCTATGCATCGAGAAATATTTCAACTATACATTTGTTCATAGAAATTTTTTGCATAGCTAAACATTATTGTCTTTTTGTTCAGTATCAGAACAAGGAATAATCGGAATGACATTTCTAGTTGATTTTATGAAAAAGAATTTACCCTATTCAAGGACCATTCAAAAACTACGCCACACATTTAGGAATGAGGGGGTTTTACATATTTTGTAACTGTTTTCGATGCATTAGGGAGGTTTTAATGCAGGCTGTGATTTCACACTTTAAAAATTTTAATTTTTATAAAAAATTCGAAAATCGTGAGTAAATGGAAACTAGTGATTTTACTTTAAAAGTAAAGTATCCAAGCTTTATTTTTATTTTTTTTACCCACCGGTCAGCTAAAATGTCAAATAGTTAGGGTTAAATCTAAAAACGTATTTATAACCTAATAAAACTCCCTTTTGAACCTTGTTAAAATGTAGATACAATAAATTTTTAAATCATTATTATTTTAAAGTTGCGCGTTTTTTTATTATAAAAATAAAACAATTAAAATACTTTTGTTTTAATACCAATGTATATTATGAATTGGAATTTTATCAATTTATTGAAATGATAGATTTTTGAGTGAAGCTGAGAATAAAAATTAGTACAAAATAAGAAGCAAATAATAAAGTAATGGTGATAAATAAAATTTGTACTGTATTTTGCAATATCTAAAAAAATAATCCTAGACAAAAATAAATGTAATGTACATTTGATATAATAGTGTTGAACTTAATATAGGAAAGTTTACATTTTTGACAAAATCGAGTGACTAGCACTAGATACGTGATGAGAATGTGTTCGCTATAGCCGAAGAAGTTTTAACCAAGGAGAATTCTTAATAACCAAATTAAAGTTGTCGATGGTTTGACCTTTAATTTTAAGAGACCCGTTATCAAACGCAAAGCTGTTCTATTAAAAGGAATTTATTCCAGGCAAAAATAATTTTATTTTTTTATTGTCTTCTATTTTTTCTTTTGCATTGACACAACAAAATTAGTCAAATTAGGCGACGTTCGCCTTAAAAAAGTCACTGGTGCCATATTAATACAACAATTAAGTCAGGAAAGGATACGGGGTAATGTCGGATGGGGTATGGGGTAAAGTGGGTTAGGGAACAAGGCAATGTCAGCCCAGGCCTCGGATGCTTTAAAAAAAGGGAGAAGTTTCTCAAAAAATTTGAAAAAGGAGAATATGTGAAGTCTTTTTTTAAATGATTTATGTACCTTTAAAATCAGTAATCTCTATTTTGCGCATGCATTAAAAAAAAAGTTACAAATCTTCACAAAATCTAGTGAATAAATGCTTTATAAGACTGATTTTTTACAGTGCTGAATGCAATGATGAACAATGAAAGACATAATAATACTCAACGGTGTTATTATCATCTGCAAATAGGAAACTACGTCACTATGTATATTATAACTGAAGGTGCTTTTCATGGACATCTAGCCGCTGCACCTACCAATCTGGCTGATCTACCAAATGTACCACATATCTTCATTGTACGTTTGATGAATAACAGGAATTTTTTTGCAGAACTCCAAACCCTCCCGATTGCGCCTAATGAACATTTATTGGAGAGTCGCTATTTTATACGAATAGGAAACGGCTTAGATGTGTCTGATGTATTCCATCATGTCCCGCCCGCGAATGGTGCTCGCGTTATGTTAAAACTACATGATCATCCAAATACACAAGTGCATGTTACTCTTTTTGCGGGAATGGATTACCATGAAGGCAATGTTCCTATTTGGACAAACGAAACTCGTAATCGTGAACGTATGGCGAATCCTACATTTATTGTGAATGCTCGTCGTTCTCTGAGTCGTCCGCGTTCAGCGAATAGGCAACGTGCTGTGAATCGCATTCGTAAGGTCGATGGTCGACATAATCGTGATAGCTTGGAAGCAGGAACATCCAGCCGTTCCCCTTGATAACAAAAATTTCAGAATTTTTTTAAGAATTTGAAATAAATCAATCAGAATTTCAGAAAAATGCTAGAAATTCAAAGAATTTCCAAAAATTTCAGAATTATCATAATTTTGTAAAAATTCCGAGAATTTAAACGGTTTCAAATATAAAAAGTTTTTTACCATTTTCGTGATTTGAATTTTTGTAGCTTTATTGAAATTTAAAGTGATAAAAATTTCCAAAATGATTAAAAGATTTTCCCAAATTTTTAGGATTTTCAAAATTACGAAAATTAAAAAAAAATTAGATTTTCAAACTTGTCAATTTTTCCAAATTTCGGTATATTTGAAAATTGTTTCATATTTTAACAATTTTTTAATTCTGTGAAATAAAAAAAAACTTCGAATGATTGGAAACATTTGACAAATTCTGAAAATTCTAAAATTCTTCGAAATTTTTTAAAATTAAATAAATGGTCGGACTTTTCATAAATGTGAATAAAGTCGATGAATGAAAAATTTGTAATTATTAAATTAGTTATTTTTAATTAAAAAATTCAGAATCTTCCAAGCCGTTAGAAATACGTAAAAACAAACAACATTTTCGGTATCATCGTCAAGCAAATATAATACAAATAACAATCCGTAAATGAGTTGATTTTATATATATATATATATATATATATGTATATATATATGTATGTATGTGTGTATATGTATGTATTGTGTAAAAATATACAAGATTGTTTAACCATAAACGAAGATTAGCTTTTATGACTGTTAGAAATAACCTTATGTTTAGGGCAGGTATACGCTCTAAGTTATAAACTTCAAGTGTTGTAGTCATAAAAATTCGACTCAAGAGATAAATTTGTGTCTTCAAGACATCAAAACTTGTCTCCAAGTCATATATTTAAGCCTGGCCCCGTCTGAAAACTGAGACATGCTCAAGCCGAACTTTTCGACTTAAGCATGTCTTGATTAGGGGTAATTCAAGTCGAAGTCAAGTCGAAGCATTTTCATTTGAGCTATGACCCGTTGTGAAAAATGTACACGCAATGATAAAGTTCCACTTCTCCGCCATGTTGCATTACATACTATCATACATTCATTGATAAGTTTTGAAATAATTATTTTCAACTTCGTCGTAATCTTGTTCCTAGAGTATAAAGTCCTGTCCCGGGTAGAGGAATGCCACCCCAAACCCGGCAGCTTGGTAGGCTCCGAGGTAGGTCCCCGCTGCGAGACTGCGACTACTTTTGTTTACCTACTACGGTTTAACCTGTCATTGTTATGATATTGAGACCTGTTACAATAATTGAAGTTATAAAGATGTAACACAATTAAATTTAAACTAGCTAAATGAATTTCTAGATATAATTTTTAAAATATGTTAAAAGTTCATAAAAATCAGTTAATATTTTGACTAAGAAGAGAGTCATTCGCAGATCTTGGAAATATGAAATCATTGTATCTCTAAAATTTTGTAGAAAAATGAATTTCAATAACATTACACATGATTTCATGAAAGCCAAATCCCAAATTTATGTTTAATTTATGAATGCATTTGTACCTATAAGAGTATTATACACTTCGTACTCAATCGTTCGTAACATTCAACATTTTTTTGTATACGAAATATTTTTAACACTCTGAAAAACATAAACTCATAAAAGGAGAAAAAATTCCACATCAATCCCTCGAGGCCGAATTTCAATTTGCATTTTGTGTTAAATGTTATGGTATTAAACAATTAGAGAAAATAGGATTTTTCAATGTATTATTTTTTATCTTCGTGAATACCATTAAAGTACAACATAAATCAACAGAAATTGATGCAGAGACAAAAATATCATAAGAATAAATTATTCAGGCAAAACTTTTACTCTTGTAAACAAATTTTTTTAACAAATATACATTTATAGAAATTTTATAGAATTGAATATTTTCTAATAATAAAAATCATATTTGAATACACCACAATGTTTTTTCAGATTGAAAATTTTGTTAGGTAAATTTTCTTAGTTTTTCCGCGTTCATGAAACTTTTTCAGTGCCATTGAAATATAATTTGTTATCATTTGAAGAAATCGAAGGGGAACTGAAAATTAAAGGATTTAAATCTGAACTCTTCTTAATTTAAAACTCATTCAATTAAGCCTTAAAAATAGATACGAAATTTTTTATGTAAATATTTAATAATTCACATGCATAAAATGGAAGGTGTTAACATTTTCGAATTTAACAATTGTAAATTAGACGTTCCTTAAATGTGAAATTTTAAACTCTAAGCCTGTGAAGATTGAAATGGTTTTTTCTACCAATAATAATTCTGCTTTACTTTAAAATAAGTTTCTTCATTTTGACGTTTCTTTTGGGCAGATTTTTTCGGTTAGACAAATTAAAAATTAATATATTACATTTTTTAATTGAAATATCCATCTGTTTAATAATATGAATGTTTAAATTAGCACAGATTCTAATCATAGACGATAATTGCAGAATTTAACGATGAGCTTAAGTTTATCTGTATTTATTTTCTTAGTTATAAATTAAACTATTTGTTCGATTTACATATTTCATTGATAATTTGTATTTTTATTGAAAGTTGGAAAATCTCACTATTAAGTTGAGAATTCATTCGTGTATTTTCTTTGATAATTTAATATTTTTATATCAAACAAATCTGCTAGTCTGAAAATTAATATTTTCTGTTAAAAATAAATGTTTCTGTTGAAAATGATTGTTTTTGATTTAAAATTCAATTATTGGGTTAAAAATTTGTCGGCTTTGTACAAAATTCAACAATTTCGTGAAAGTCATATTTTTTGTGGAAATTTTTTCATTTCGGGAATAACTGAAATACTTTGGTAGAAAATTCATCTATTTGTATAAAAATGAACTTTCTTTGTTGATTCACAAATTTAGTTGAAAATTAATCCATTTGGATAAAAATGCCACTGTAGTGTCAAAAATTCGTTTTCGTTTGTACAAGATTTTTCTCTGAGTCAAAATTGCATGTTGTTAGTTGAAATTTCAAACATTTAATTAAAAATTATTCTACTTCGCTTTTTTGGTTGAACAATATTTTCCAAATAATTTTTTTTTTCGTGGCTTGCGTGATTATTTGATTATTTGAGCATTTCAAAAAATTTCGAACCCTTTCAGGATTCGAAAAGTTTACAAATTTTCAACAATATTATAATTTTTAAAGATTTCAATGATTTTCAATACTGTAAAATTTTTCTAAAATTTTTAATAATTTCAATTCTTTTTTTAATCGAAGAGATTTTAGATATTTTTGTAAATTCTAAAGTTTTTCAAAAGATTAAAAAAATTTTTTATAAATAAAACTTTCTTTTCAAATAGTTCAAAATTAGCAAAATTTTTAAGTTGTCAAAGTTTCAAAAAAAGAACTAGAATTTCACAGAATTTTAACATTTATAGAATTTTTAAAATTTTGAAAAAAATAAATAAATTCAGAATTACAAAAAATTTAGAGTTATTATCAAAATTTTAAACAATTTTCATATTTACCAGAATTGAAATTATTACCAAAAAATTCAAATTAATTGAAAAATTACTCAGTTCCTCTCAAATTTTTAAGATTATGAAATTATTTAGATTCTCTCAAATACTTCAAATATTTGAAGTATTGCTTATACTTGAAATCTGAAATTTTTTTGAATTCAGCAAATTTGTTGTATTGATAGGAATTTTTTCACATTCTTTTAAAATCTTCTTTATTTTGAAAAATTTTTAAATTCTGCAATATTTTATATACAGATAATTTTGAAATTATTTGAAACTCTTTTAATTTGTGAAAAATTGCGAAATTTGCACATAGGAAAATTGAAAATGTGAAAAGAATTTTACAATTGATCAAAATACTTAAAATTTCATAATTCTGAAAAATTCCTCCATATGAGAGGAAATCATGCCTGTGTGAATTATTTCTATTTCAATGAAAAGAAATGAATTTTTAGTTAAATTTTCAATTAAACTAATTATTTTTCAAAGAAATAGATGGATCTTCAAACAATAAAATTATTTTTTGAATAATGTAGTTCAACTTTCAGCCAAGCACGAGACAAGTGGCTAGGATACCCCTATGTCTTTTGAGCCGCTACGACTTGTAGAGACCTAATTTGTACATAGAAATTCTCTGTTGGGCCTTCTGTTTTTCCTAGCTTGGGTAATTCTAGGGAAATTGAAGGTCTTTCTCAGGTTAGACACCCCCGCGTTTATTCTTTCGTATACTGGTATTATCAAAATTATTTCAAGAATATCCCAAGAGTCTCCCCTACTTTCTGCATCTAGAAGAAAATTGCGAAGTCTAGGGGACATTCTAAGGCCAGATTCGGATTCAGCGGCTTAAAATCCAAATCCAAAATCTTGCCTGGTGCAGACAACTTTTTCTTTTGTGGGCCTGTGTGATTTTTAATGAAATAATAACAATTAGATTTTCAAATAAAAGCGATCAATCTTCAACCACAAATAGAATCCTGAATTTTCTGATAAAGAAATTCATTTTTCGTGCAACAAGAAAGAACAAGAGCTTTATAAATCTCTATTTTTCTTACAGTGCCCAAGGCAATAAACAGTAATGGAGGAGACCAATATGGCGAACGTGATAATTATCATCTGAAGGAAAGACGCTACGTTACTATGTATATTGTGGGTGTCGGAGCTTTCGCTGGACATCTATATTCTCCACCTCAAAAGAATAACATACCAAATTATCTTTTTGTAAAAGTGTCAAATAGCATGGCGTTCTTCGCGGATTTAATGCAAATCCGGATTGGGGGTGAAGAACGTTTAACGGAGAATCGCTATTTCATACAAATAGGAAAAAATTTTGTTGTATCCGCTGACTTAAAACCTCCAAATGTCCCGCATGAGGGTCGCGTTATGATAGACTTGAGAAAATCTCGTTTGAATCGATTCGAATGTTCTTTTTATGGCGGATTGCATTACTATGAAGGCCGTATTCCTGCCTGGACATTTGAGACTATGTTCCACCTATCGATTTTTCTTCAGGATCCTTGAGGAAATCGATATTTTTCAAAGGAAATTTAAGATTTCAGAAATTTTTTTAAAGACAGGCGTAATTTCTTCTCTTATAGAAAAATGTTGAAAATCGTATTTTAATTTCAATATGCATTTCAAAAGTTTTGGATAGTTACGAAAATTTATGTGCAACTTTGTAATTACCGAAAATCTTAAGAATTTTGAGAATTATAAAAATCTTGGAGTTCTTTACAATTTTGTAAAATTTCGTACACAGAAATTTCTACAATTTGTAAATATTGGAAGAATTCAAGAGAACTTAAAAATTTTTTTAAATTACAAATTTTCAGAATTCCTAAAATGTTAAATTTTTTAATTAATTCATGATTGAAAATAATTAAAATATACTTTTCTTCAAAATTCTCCAATGCAAATGAAAAGAAAATCGGTTCGGGATGCTCTAAAATATAAATGAAAGGTAAAAAGGAGTTCTAAGCAATAGCGTTAGCAGTTTTTATACCAAAAACATGCTGATCATGTTATAATGTCTCAAAAATGGCTGGAAATTGCTATTTTAGCACTTTTACTTTTTAATATTTTAGAAAACTGACTTATTGGAAAAATTTGCATAACGCATTCGGTTTTATGATACCTAAATCCTTTGGGGTCACGTGGCCTGGTCTTTCGGTAAAAATGTTTGCGGCCTGTTTTATTAATTAAATTCATATATTTTGAATAAGCAATTATTAGCTTTAAGAAAATTAGCGACACGATATTTCACGCAACGTAGGTTGAAAACTCAATAATCTGTATTGTCATCAGAGGTATTTATCATTAACGAGTGTAGATATCCTTCCAAAATTCGTGAAAATTAGAAATCAATACTATCGATCAAGGCAACTCTTCAATTAACAGAAAAAACTTAACGTAATTTCTGACTAAATAAAAAATTAATTAAAAACAATTTTTAAAATAAATTTATTCTTAAAAAACATCTTCTCTCCGCTAGACTAGGAATCGAACCACAGAACTTCCGATTACCGTTCGGGCGTTTTCCCATTCAGTTAGTAGAGAAATTAAAAGAAGAATATTTTTTTCAGAAAGACAAGTTATCTCAAGCTAGTTGTTGCTTTTATGAATGACAAAAATTGAAAAAAAACATTGTGTCATATTTTTGAAGGGTTGACTTGATCGATAGTGTTGATTGCTAATTTTCACGGATTTTGGAAGGATATGTACACTAGGGTGGCTCAAAGCCTATTCTTTTTTAGAGGGAAACGATACCCCCAATTTAACTTCAAATTTGAAAAAATAAATTCCCTATTTTTTAATATTTTTTTTTTATTTTTGATTTTAACAGATGCCGGTTTTGACTTCAATTTTCCCATGCTAAATGCATAGGGAAAATTAACTTTTTTGAGTAATTTTTAAGGCATTTTTTTATTTAAAGAAATAAAATTAATTAAACAATGTTGATAAATATTCTACTGAAGAAATATTAATAATTTTTAATAAAAAAATTATATAAACAAATTCCATTTGCTTAAACAATTGAAAATCAATTCACTAATGTTAATAAATATTCCATTAGACCAATAGTAATAATTTTTAAGACAAAAACGAATTTTCTAAAAAACCAATATTAATAATTTTAAGTAAAAAAGACGAGAGTACAGTGTTCAAAAGGTCGATTTCATGAAGAATTCACATTTTTCGTTTTAAGGGTAGTTTTCAGGTACTTGTGAGGGTGTGTTAGGGGTGTCAAACGCATATGTCTGATAGACGAAATTCTTCGTTGGATAATTTTCTACAGGCCTCCATACGATCCGGTCACATTTTTTTCAAACACTTAAAAAATTTTTCTAAAAACTCAAAAAAATTATTTTTCCCCATGCATTTTACATGGGAAACTTCAAGTCAAAATTTTCGAAATGATTTATTAGAGTTGTCCATTTTTTTCTGTGGAATCTTTTCAATTTGCGTAACAACATTCATTTCCTTATAGATTAATAACTTGGGTAGTCTTTTGAAAGTAAAAGATGAAACTGCATCTTATACTTTCGACAATAATTAAATGTCTAGATACTCTGAACGTTTCTGAAGCCCAAATTTTGGAAAATATATTTTAACAGATAGACGAGAAAATTCGCAGAGTGAAGCAAACATATATAAATTTCCAACTGAAAACATTCAGGTTACCGTGGGAGAATAGGAACTCAGAGTATACCGATAACTTAACATACGCTCGGTTAATGCGAACATGTAATTGCAAACTTAATCAAATAGGATTGTAATAATTTTAGCAATACAATGTCATACAACAGTTTACTATTAATTTATAACCTGCTTAGTGGAAAAACATGTATATATTCAGACAAGGCAGTAACCAAAAGTGTCTGACAAGATATATGGAAATAAGTCTAAGTAGCACCTAGAATAATTGTTCATGAAAGGTCAAGATTTAAGATGCGCGATCGTTTTCCACAGCACGAAAGATAATTGGTCAGACCTTTCCAGCCTGATATAATCAGTGCACTGGTCTGTCTCTTTCTCAATCTTTTTCAAAATAAGTAGTTCCAAACACAAGGAACAACTGGGTTATAATTCCTTATTCCGGAAGACTAAAACCTGATTAGATTTATGACCTGGTTTCAAGATTCCACTTATTCAAATAATTCAGTAGTGCAATCTTTGCAATTTCAAAAAAATATGAAACTGTAGCAGTAAAGACAAAAGTTTTCAAAATAAAAGCTACATTATTTTACATCTTTGAATTACACTTCTATTTAAAAACCTTCATACTATAGGAAAATGCAAGTTAAATCTATTGTGAGTTTTTTTTCTTTTGCGGACTGATCACCCATTATAAGAAATCTTACAATAGATTTATTGAAAAAAAATCATTCCACTCTGAATAATTGTTGAAATTGAATGTCCCCTCAGTCAACCAAAGATTATAAATAAAGAAATGTCTAGAATAATAATATCAATTTAGACCAAGCCAATAAGTGGCTACAGCCCATTCAACTTTTTCATCCCAAATTTTCTTAATTACTCAAAATTAATACGGTTTTAATTAAAAACGAATAAGATCATAAAGTTGATTGAATCTATATCACCTTTTTACCATTCTGAGACAGCTTGATCTTTCGCTACAGATACTCTCATAATAGACGGACTCTTTTATTCATTCCTTGTCACACTGCGATTATCTAACCCTTACTATCCTTTTCCACTGAAAACTGGAAGCAAAACTTTGTTAGTGTAAATTGCGCATTTGTGGTGAGACTTCTCGCTCGCATACTCATTGATTCAAAGAATCAAGGTCTCTCAATCAAGTAAATGTATTAATCTGAACTTTTTGATGTAAAGGAAATTATATTGTAGAATTTATGAAAAAATTTATTTTGGTTAGAGTAATACATTCAAGAATTTCGATTTCTTCGAATTAGTGAAATACATGTGCCTGGTTCAAAAATGAATCACTACTTTAAAGATAAAGTTTCTTGATACTGAACATCTGTCGTTACAGATTCTTTCATTATGCTATGGATTCTTTTATGCTTTGCTCGTCAAAGTGCAATTTTCTAACCTTTACTGTAATTTTCTACTTAATACCAGAGACAACTCTTTCTTAGTGATGAATGCGCATTTGTGATCAGCATTCTCGCTTGCGAACTCATAAATTCAAGGAATTTAGCTTTTTCACTTAAACTGATGTATCAATCTGGACCTTTTGATGGCAAGGAAATTATATTATAGAATTTATGACAAATTTATTTTGGTTAAAGTAATAAATTTAAAGATTTTGATTTCTTTAAATTAGTGAAATACATGTGTCTGGTTTAAATATGAATCACTGCTTTAAATATTAAGTTTCCTGATACGGAACATCTGTCGCTACAGCTCCTTTCATTAAACAACGGACTCTTTTACCCATTTCTTGTCAAAGTGCAATTGCTCACTTTTACTGTCCTTTTTCACTGAACAACGGAGGCCTTCTAGTAGGCTCCTTGTTAGTAAAAACTCGCATTTGTGGTCAGAATTCTCGCTTGAGTACTCATTGATTCAAGGGATCAAGCTCTTTCAATCCATCAAATGTATCAATCTGGACCTCTTAATGTCAGGGTATTTATATCCAGAAATGTATTTAAAATTTATTTTGAATAAAGTAATACATTTAAGGAGTGCGATTTCTTTAAATTAATGAAAAACACTAAAAATTATTTGTTTGTTTTTGTTTGTTAAAAATTAGCTTTTTCCAAAATTTACATTTAAAATTGAGAAGTTATCTTTTCTTATTGACAATAACATTATTCTGTTCGAAATTCGTCCTTTTTGGTAAAAGCTTATTCTTCTTGTTTGATAGATCATCCCCCAGTGAGCACAAAATTTGGCGACGTCTTTATGACATCGTTACGACATCTTTACGACATCTTTACGATATCCTATGTCCATGTGGTAAAGATGTCGAAACGATGTCGTAAGGACGTGGCCAAACTTTGTGCCCACTGGGCCAAAAACTGATCCTCCTTACGCTTTAAATAATCTTGGTGAATTTCTCAAATATGATTCTAGGAAATTTTTTATTTGCCCAACACTAAAGGGTTCTTTAAGGGTACGGGTCCAAAGTGGACACTTTAAATTTTCAAGTTTACAGACCGTACCAGGACCTTAAGAATTTTAAAGGTTCGGTTCCTGACTTTCACTCAAAATTGCATCTTTTTTGTATAAAAATGCAAGTTTTTGGTTGAAAGTTTAACAATTTTCTGAAAAGTTTATCCATATTGGTTTAAAATTCAACTATTCAGTAAAAAATTTACTTTTTGTTTGAAACTCACATTTTGATGCTGAAACATCAAGCTGAATTTTTTTTTGAAAGAAAATTACTTTTTATTTTTAAATTGGTCTTTTTTCATAAAAAGATTCAACTTTTTAAGTAAAAATTTCATATTGCACGGATAAAATTGCAAGTGTTTAATTAAAATTAGTATTCTTTGCTTAATTTAGTTATGGAAAACATTGAACAAAAATTCCTAGAATCAGTTGAATATCCGATCATCTTAAATTGATCGGACGATACATTAAGTTATAAAAATATTTTTTTTACCAAATAAAATAAATTTTTAATGAAATAGTACAATTTTTAACTAGACACAGAAATTTACAACCGAAAAGATCAAAAGTCCATAAAAAAGAAAAAAATGGAATGGTTAAGTTTGTATTTACTAAAATTAGTTTGTAATATAAAATCTATCTTTCAAATAAATTAAATGGAATTTAAACAAAAAATATCAATATTTTACAAAAATGGAATAATTTGTAGCAAAATACATGAATTTTCATCCAAATATTTTAATTTTCACATGAAATTTGAACCTAATAGTTGAATTTTTATAAAAAACGGTTAATTTTCTACTAAAATAGACAAATTTTTAACTAAAAAAAAATCAATTTTCACCACAAAATAAAATCGGTCTTCTATCAAAAAAGACAAAACTTGAACAAAATAGATGAATTTTCAACCAAAAAAGATAAATTTATAGCGAAAAATGAAATTGCTTGATTTCTTTTAATGAAATGAGTTTTTAAGCAAATAAAATAAAATTTTAATTAAAGAAATTAATTTGCTGCCAAAAAGATTTATTATCTATAGAAAAGTTTCGACAAGCAATTTATTTAAATTTAAGATTAATTTTCCTTTGAAAAAACTTATTTTCAACCAAGACAATAAATTTCAAAACAAAAAGATAATACTAAAATAATTTCTTATCAAATAAATGAAATTTTAACGAAATATTTTTATATTTAATGAAACTTTAAATCTCTCATAGTTGAATTTTCGGGGAAGAACAGTTAACTAATCACCACAAAATACAAAGTTTTAATAAAATACACTTACATCACTCAAATAAAAACTATTAACAACAGGTATCATTCATATTTATTATAAATAATTCATAATATATATCTTTGTTATAAATAACCTAATTTAACAAATAGAAGATTCTCACCTTGTTCTTGCAGAAAAAATTTCTTTTTTACCTCATATATATAGAAATAAATTCTTAGGCTTATTCTAATACAAAATAATGTTAAAAGTTAAAATTTATCCTTGCTATTATTAATATATGTTGAAAAATAGAAAATGTGCATCTTGGTCGCAGAAAGAAATTCTTTCTTATCTAGCACGTATAAAGATAGCTTATCAGACTTGTTTTCTTGGAAAATACTGTCACCATTTCAGGATTATCTTTGTTATTTATTATATAAGTTAGGAAATGGGAAATCTTTACATTTTTCCTAAAGAAAAGTTATTTCTTATCTTGTATGTAATCTACTATGCTATCCAAGTTATTTTGTTGCAAAATATTGTTTACAATAACAAAAAATCATACAAAATTTGAGTTGACAAACAGAACATACTAGAAATACTAGACAGAACGTACTACCAGGGACTTTTGAAGTAGATACGATCTTTTCAAATTTCATGAAACGTGGCTGGAGAAGCGCTTATGGATAGACTTCAGAAGCAGATTCAACTCTGACTATGGTATGCTAAAGCAGCAGTGAGAGAAAATACAAAAGATAGGGCTAAAGGGGGGCACTTATTAGGAATAAGAAAAGATTCGTGTACAGAAGTAAGTGTGAGGGAGTGAGAATATGGCCTGATTTTAGAAAGTGTTAAACTCAGGGCTAATAGAAAATATATAAAAATTATATCGTTATACAATAATGTCGGGACAAAACGTGTAATTAGGGCTACAGAATTCTTTATAGAGGAGGCGCAGAAAAATGAAGACCATTTAATTATCGTAGGCGATTGCAATTCGAGAGTATGAGAAAACCAGTGTGAGGATGAGGAATATAGGGAACTAAATTTAGAAGAGGACTGTGTGATAGATAGAAATTGGTTCAGATGTCGAAAGTCGGATGATAAACTGTTGAATTTTAGATTACGTAATTCACATGAACGGGGGAGAAGAATGTCCGATAAAAGAAGTCAAAGTAGAAGGGAGAATAGAATCGGACCATCTTCTAGTAACTTTTAGCATGGACTTAGAGGAAGAGGACAACCAAGTAGCACATATAAAAGTTCTGGAGGGAGATGTAACGAAAAAGCTGGTACGGGACCCGGAGAAGAAAGTCCATATGAAAACGAAATAGGGAAACTATGAGATGGAGTAATAAAGTGGAAGGGTTGCAGGAAAGATGGGATAGGCTTAAAGCATGTATTTGGGAAGAGGCAAAGAGTATAGGAATGGCTATCAAAGTTGTTAAAAGTGAAAAATTAAAAATAAGGGGAGGAGAAAGAGTTTGGCAACGAGTATGCTAACCAGATGAAAAAAGTTTAAGTAAGTCTAAGAAAGTATTTGAAAAGTAAAGCACACGGATATAAGATTAGGCTACAGGAAGAAAATAGAAAACTCAGATAAATATTTGGAAAGATTAAAAAAGGAAAAAGGGAAGTTCTCCTAGAGAATGTAGGAAAAAGTAGGAGAAAGTAGTAAGATGAGGACACTGGGAATTACAGAGGGGTTTCATTATTAGATGTAGGGTACAAACTTTTAGCATCAGTGATGGACGAGACACAGGCAGCCTTTAGAAAAAAGAGATCGACTGGGGATCATATCTTTGTGCTAAATTTATTAATTTAAAATAAATTCAAAAAGAAAAGAGGCAAATTATATGTCGCGTTCATAGATTTTAAAAAGACATTCGACACAGTAGATAGAGATATTCTTTTTAGTAAGCTTAGTAGGACGGGTATTAGATGGAAAATGATAGTAATGATTAAAGCAATATACAGGGAAACAGTCAATCAGGTGATTACGGCAGAGGGCTTTCTAACAGCTTCAGGACAAGAAGAGGGGTACGACAAGGATGCCCACTTAGTCCCACTTTATTCAATGTAAGCCGGGCTTCTATTATATGTAAATGTCCAAAAAGGATGTACATGTGAGAAATAACTCTACAATCTAGTTTTTTCTGACAAAACGGGACAATAATTTTTCAGTTCGTTAACCTAAATTATTTATATAAAAAAGGAAATGTTAAGCTTTCAAAATCTCATAACTGAGCTATTTGTATACATATAAAATGTAAGACAAATTTTCGCATGAAAAGAAGACGACAATTTTATACTTGTTACCTAAAATTATTCATAACAAAGCGCAATGTTTGGTGTTAAACAATTTCTGCAGGTTAGTTGGTTTGAGAAGCTACTTTTATAAGTATCAGATAGCGCAGAATTTTTCTTCATGTAAAAATCAGGTAAAATAAAGCATGTTTTTAAAATTTATTAGGAATAATAAAATTGGGTAAGTGACAAATTCTTTGCCAAATTTTTATGCTGAAATTGTAATTCAAGTTGATTTTATAAATATATCTGAGTGTTAAAGCTGAGAGTGGACATATTTTTATAAAAATTTCACTATAAAAAAATCATAATATCGCCCATTACGCATGTTGGACATCTAATCCTCTTTAGTTCTAGAAAAATATCTCTAAGGTGGTTAATGAGTCAAATTTATTTTCTTCCATCGAGAAAATAAAAAAAGTAGATGACATTTATTTTATTTATATGTTTCAGATGTAATAATTTATTAATTATTATATATTATTATTAAATTAT
>NC_046659.1:74604035-74635244 GCF_010883055.1 Belonocnema kinseyi | reverse complement strand
ATTTGAAAATAGTTGAATACTGTTTTTAAAAAAATGTGTTTTTTTTATTTTAACTTGTTTACGTTTTTAATGTTAGAAAATAAAAAACAAGGTAGGTGTATGTGCGTTTCACCTGACTTGCATGCACCGAGAAAATTCAATTTGTGTGTTTAGCCTATTTTTAAGTTTCAAGAAATTTCAATCTCATTGTTTTGAGAAAAGTTAAATCTGTTCAGCAAACTAGTTCTTTTTTTAACTTACCGATTTCTTATGTATGTCATTTCTATAACGTTTTGTTACATTGATATTCACAGCCTTAAAGAAATTCACATATTCTTACAAAATTTGTATTTTGTTTTGTAGAAAAGTATGTGAATGATAAGGGGACTAAAAGAAACGCAGGTGAAACTAAAGATCCGATGAAAGAGGAAAGACTGAAAGAAATTTTGCAAAGTTATGATAGTTTTAATGGGGATTTATGAGAAAGGGTAGGAGGAAAACGGAGAGAAAAGCGGAAAGAAATTAGGTGGGGAATAGCTAAACTTAAAAAGCAGGAAGATAATAATAAAAAGTTAGAGGAGATGTAAGGTAGGATAAAGAAAACAGAGAGCTCGAAAGAAGGCGCAGAAAAATTACTCAAAAGGATTGAGGCTAAGGTAGACACAGAGGAAGTGAAAAGTGCAGAAAGGGAAGAACAAGGAGGGGAGAGAATGTTACTGGTGAAACTAAAGAAATGGGAACATAAGAGGGAAGTGAGGACAAAGGAGAGGATGTCATATGAATGCTAGAAGAGAATATAGGACCATTTAATATTTATAGAAAGAAGATGCAGCATAAATAAAAGAAAATAGCAGAAGAGGAAAGAAAAGGGGGAAGAAGAACATGGGTTAAGTATGGGAGAATACAGATAAACGGAGTATGGTGGAATTAGGAGAAAGAAAGGGAACAGATAATAAGAAATTAGGTGCCAGGAAACTAGGAAAGGAAAAAACAGGAGATAGAAAACTAATAAATAGTAAGAAGTTAAAAGAGATAAGAGACAAATGTAGAGAAGATTGGAGGTTATTTTACTGAAATATAGTAGCATTGCAGGGGAAGGCTAGGGAAATTACGAGAAATTCGAAACAATGGGATGCATTTATAATGATGGAGACGTATCTAGATGGGAAGGGAATTGGAAAAGTAAGGGAAAGTTTATCAAGAGGTTAAAAATGGCAAATTCAAAATACAAAAAGGAAAGAAATGGGAGGAATGGCGATGGGAGTAAAGAGCTAATGTATATCAGGAAAAGATAAGAAAGAGAGGAAAGAGAGGAAAGAATCAAAGGAAGGATTAATAGAAGAAGAGGTAAAGATGGGAGAAGAGAAGGGGAAGATAGTGGGGTTTTAGAGAGAAAGAAAATCTAACGATATGGTACTAAATGGGGAGGGAAAGAATTTTTTAAAAGAGCTTGGAGGAGTTATGATGGTTTATATTGAACGGAAATATAAATTGAGACTAGGAAGAAGAATATACACGCTCAGAAGGAGAAAGAAAAACGGTAATTGATTATGTTATTATAATAAGAGAGAAGGTCAAGAAACTAGAGGTAGCAAATAATATTGATTCGGAACACTTTCCCTGAATAGGGACACTATAGGGACAAAAAAGTAATAGAAATTTGAATGAAAAGGAAGCAAAGGTAAAAAAGTATAGGAAAAGGGGATTGGTCAAGGCAAGGAAAAGAATAGTTTAGAGAAAAGGTCAGAAATATGAAAATGGTAGAGGAAAATGCAAACGCGTACATGCAAAAGAATTATAGGGGAAATAAAAAAAGGATTAGAGTGAAAAAACAAACTGATGTCAGCAAAGGGGGTAATAGAAGTGGATGGAATGAGGATTGTAAAGAGAAAAGGAAGAAGGTCAGAAAGGAATGCAGAAAATGGAGAAAAGAGGAAAGTAATAGGGCAGAATGTAGAAGAAAAAAGAAAGAGTATACTGAGTTGTGTGATCAAAAGAAAGAGGAAGAGAATAAAAGCTATGAGGAAGAGGCGAAGAAAGCTCGGACGAAAGAAGAGGTTTAAAAGCAAGTAAATAGAAAGAGAAAACGAAGAAAAAGGGCGAACCAAGCTATTGAAGTGGTTGAATGAAAAAATATTTTTTTAATTTGCTAGGACGAGTAGAGAGAAAAGTTAAGAAAGGAGAAAAATGTGATAGATGAAGAAATTAAGAAGAAGATATAAGAAATTAAGAAATGTTCAAGGTGTTAGGAATTATGAAAGGTGGAAGGGCAGCTAGTATATATGAGGTTCCACAGGAATTATGAAAATATGGAGGAAAGGAACTAAAGGAATGGACATGGATAATGTGTAATTAAGTATGGCGAAGGGAGGGGTGGTCAGAGTTATGAAAGGAAGGAGTAGTGATACCAATAGTAAAGGAAGGCAAAGGAGAGGAGATTAAAGATTATAGGGTTGTGTCTCTAATGCTAATACTGTATAAAGTATATGCACCTGTTTTGTCGGAGAGAATAAAGGAAAAGTTGAGGAGAAAAAAATAAATCCGCCGAATCAGATAGCAATCAGAAAATGAATGGGCGTGATAGACAACACATATGTGCTATACTATCTAGTAAATCAGAGGATTAAATTAGGTAAATTAGAGGATTAAATTAGGTACCTCTGAACCCACTATAATTTAATATGTTAATATCAGACTGGCAAGAAGAAATGAGGAGAAAAGGTTGGGGAGGAGCTAGGATAGGAAAGGAAAAGTTATATAAGCAGCACACGCAGACGAAATAGTGTTGATGGCAGAGGATGCAGAAGAGTAGCCAGCTTGATTACAGTATTAGAGAAATATTTAGATGGATGAAAAGTGAATTTGAATGTAGAAAAGACAAAGATAATGAGGCTTAGAAGAGGAGGGGTCAGAAAGAAAGAATGAAGATCATAGAGCTCATATAATAGAAAGGATGAAAAGGCAGCAAGGGTAATGAAACAGATATGGGGAATAGGAAAGATAGGTTAAGAAAAATTAATAAAGGATAATAGGTTATTTGATACGTTGTTATGGTAGGTATTAGGTTATGAAGCAGGGATATGGATATGGACAGAAAAGAAAGATGTTGAGAGTTTAAAGGAAAGTCATATAAGGTAGACACTATGGGTAGACTGGAGGACGTTAGGATATATGGTTTGAAAAGAAGCTAAAAAGGATAAATTAATTATTATAGCGGGAAAGAGGGCATGGAAATTTCAGATGGGGCTAAAGGAGGGAAAGGGAGGGGTGTTAGCGAAAAAATGTTTGATTGAGGAAAAAGAGAGGAGAGGGAGGGCGGTAGAATTAACAAGAATGGAAAAAAAGGAGTGCTTTAATGCTAAAGACATAAAAGACGAAACTGAAGTAATCTATGAAGAATTGGAAAAGAAGTAGAGGGAAAGACAATTCACAGAAAAATGGTGTGTGATTAAGGAATCAAAATGCAATAAATGGTATAAGATGATAAAAAAGGAAGAAGGACTAAAGTATTTAAAGAAGGGATAGGGAGAGAGAAGTTGGACCAGAATAGAAATATTTCCAGGTGAGAACGAGGTAAGTGAGGTGATGTATTGGTAATAAAAAAGGGAAACAGAAAGAGTAGAATATGTGAATGGGAGGAGGAAACATGGGAGCATGTATTGGAAGCGTGTAGGAGAGGAATGGAAAATAAAGGAAGCTGGAAAGAGAATGTGGTTCAGATTCTGGGGGAGGATGGATTAGGTGAAGAATGAATGAAAAAGTTAAAGCGTCCCAGAGAAGCGAGTGAGAAAGAATGAAGGAATGCATGTGGAAAAAACTGCAAATTGGAGGTGCAAGAAAAGTGAAATAAAAAGGAAACGGAAGTCGCTTGGATTAGAAGCGTAAAGACTGCAAGTAATGATTGTATAATAGCATGAGTAGACTAAGAGGCGTTTGCGTTCTTATTCTCTATTTATCTCGCTTGCACCCTCGTTTTCGACCGCTTACTCACTAGTTCGCTAATACGTCGTAAATTGCGCTATCGCAGGAAATAGATATAAGGATCTATTCTAGATATAAGACTGTATATGAGTAGTTGTAGACAATTATAACCTCAGGGGCACATTATGATGAAAGAAGAACAAATAAATGAAATGAATAAATTAGAATATTTTCTTTAAAAAATGGAAGGTTTTTATAACAAAAGTTTTACCGTCTGTGACTGATTTTCATGCTTATTCTTCATGTTTTTCTTTGTACTAATTTTAAACAGTTCTTCAACCTTTTTTTCATATTTTGAAGAATTCATCTTTTTCCCCTGCTTTTGAAAAAGCATCCCCTTTTTTCTTTTGCTTAAATATGAACTGAGTGAATAGAACCCAATAAAAAGATCCAAATCTATTTAGTTAGAAGCTCATTCATTTTAATAAAAAATGTTAATATCATATTTTTCGTAAATAATTCATCTCGCACAAATTTTTACTATTTATTGAAAAGTTCATGTATATGTTTTATTCAATATTTGTCTTTTCTGGCAAAAAATGTATCTTTCTGGTTAAAAATTCATCTTTTTCTTTGAAACTTCAACCACTTTGTTGCATATTGAACACTTTTGTTAAAAAGAAATATTTAGTCAAAAATTGATGTCCTCCGTTAAAACTTTAACTAATTTCTGAGAAATCTTTTATTTTCCTTCTAAATCAATCATTTCAGCTGAAAAATTAATTACACAATTTTTAGTTTAACATTCAAGTTTCTTTTTGGTTGAAAATTCGTAGCTTTTGGTTGAATTGAACTAGTTTCTATTTCAGTTAAAATCTTCGTTAGTTGAATTATCGACAAAGAAAGAAGAGCAATTTTTAATAAAACAGTTGCATTTTTATCCAAGAAATGTTAAATTTCTACTAAAAAAGATGAATTTTAAAATCAAAAGACAAATTTAAAAAAATTTAATCTTCAACCAAAATTTACAAGGAAGATGTTATTTCTACTAACAAAGATGAATTTATAAATTAAAAATAAGTTATTTAAAAAAAAATAGTTGATGTTTTATTGAAAAAATATTGCAGGTAACTTTTCACTACCAAAATGTAAATTTTAAACAAAGAGTAAATTTTATACGAAAACAGCCGAATTTTCAACCAAAAAAGATGACATTATAACAATATTGTTGCATTTTCAAAAAAATAATAACATTTATAAAAACAGATACTCAGCAGGAGAAAGAAAATGGAAGAAAATTATATATAAATACAATGCAATTAAATTACCAGAAAGAATGTAATGTCAGGGTTACCGCAAATGAACATTTTAAAAATTCTTGAATTTTTCACTAACCGAATTTTCATTTTCCCCTACCATTAATATTCAACATCCTTTTGAAAAAATTTTGTTTCAAATCTCTGACTTTTCCCTGACCAATAATATTTCCTGAATGTTTTTTGAAATTGTCGTTGGCTGGGCGCGTGTTTCATTTACCAGGTTTCTTTGGCGCGTTGAGTTCAATTCATAATTATTTTTCGTACAACTATTGCAAATTCTTTGTTTCCTGGCAAATTTTGAGAAATTAAGCACATATATGAAGCCCCACCCCCCCGCCTCCAAGAGAAATTGTAACAAAATTCCTTAACCCCTCCTCCCCTTTAACAAAATGGTTAAATTTTCAACAAATAGATTACAATTTTATTCATAAAAATGGAATTTCTCCTAAAATAGATTAATTTTTTAATGAAAAAGACAAAATTAAACAAGACAGTTAAATTTTTATTCAAAAATGACTTCAGGTGACTTTTCAGTCCTAAAATATGAATTTTAAGCAAGAAGTAAATTTTCTGCGAAAATAGTTAAATTTTCAACCAAAAAAGGTGAATTTACAATCATTTTGGCATTTTGCAAAAATTTTGTTTTAAATCCCTGAATTTTCCCTGACCAATACAATTCCTTGAATGTTCTTTGTTCAGGTTGTCGTTGGCTGGGCAAGTTAGTAAGTAAGTAAGTAAGCCCGGCTCTGGAATAAACCCATACAATTGTGGAAGGGGCGGGTACGGGCTGACATTACATTTTTAAACCTCCCGGTTCGAAAATTAAATCTTTAAATTAGGCAGTATCCTAAAGAAAAAAATTTATTTGACAGAAAAAATAAATGTTAAGAAATATTGTATTACTTTTGTATATTAAATTAACACAAGTAAAACTCTTTTCAACTAAAATCTCTATTTTTCTAAACGCTTCTTGAACTTAGGAGCGAAGCCAACCAATTTAGGAAATAGAAAAGCATTTAAGGAATTGAGAGAATTCGAGGATTTTAGAGAATTTAAGTAATTCAGTAAATTCAATGAATTCATGGACTTTAAGGAATTCAGAGAATTGGAGGAACTCAGAAAATTCAAGAAATTCAGTGATTTGAAGCAATTTAGCAAATTCAAGGGATTCAGAAAATTCGAAGGAGTTCAGGGAATTCAAGGAATTCAGAGAAATCAAAGAATGCTAGGGCGTCAAGAGAATTCAAGCAACTCAGAGAATTCAATAAATTTTAGAAATTCAAGAAAATCAAGGAATTCCAGGAAATCAGAGAATCTGTTCAAAATTCATTATAAAGATATAAAGGACCACCCACGTAAATACCCTTACGTAGACATAAGCGCGTACAGTGGGTTAGTTAACAGATATGCACGTTTACATTTGGACAAGTGATATATGTGCATGCACACAGTTTAAAAAGTTACATATTTGTACGCGCACAGTTAGGAAACTGACACCTGTACACATCTGAAATTTGGATGTGATAGTCAAAATTGAAAATCTTCTGGAAGACTTAAAATATTGAGGAGATCCGGTTGAATTTGACGTATCAAATTATAAAAACTGTTTTAAACATCCTATATTGGAGTTGAAAATTCTATTAACCTGTCTTAATTTTCAGAGTTTAGAATTAATAAAAATTGTTTAAATATTCTGTATTGTGTGAACTTGAAACTTGGAAGTCAAAAACATCTAATAGTTGTAGTGCGCACGGCGTAAACATGGTGTGTCATGGTTACGTGGGTTTCTAAATATGACATATTAAATTTTGTTTTATCAGGCTTGATTGTTCACAGATAACTATTATTTCAATCCTATTTCAATCCAAAAATCGAACAAATTTTATTTGGCTTATGGATGAAACTGAAATGCAATTGCTGTGTAATTCCTGCACTATATATAGTAATTATCGCATTATAGTAGCGAAAAATCGTGATATCGTATATTGCGAGATTTTAGATTATATTATATTATAAATACAAGGGTTCTAGTAATGGCCAAGCAATTTTAGTGCATTATAATACCGTCCAAAGCTCCGGAAGCTGCTTTTACTTTATTAAATTGCGCTTTATTTTAATATGGAGGTTTTGCGACATCATTGAGCGATATCTTTTTCTCCGTATACCAAGTGTTAAAAATCAACAAACAAAATCGATTTAACACAAACTACCGCCTTCCTCCTCTATTTTCAACTCCAATACCTTTCAAATTCAAGATACGGCATAGACCGATTCTGCCGCCACTAAAAAGCTTATCTTTTACGTAAATAGCGTAAAGTGAAATACAATGAGTATATGCGTGATTTCTTATTATTTTGAGGGGAAAATGAGATAGCGAACAGTATATATACTGAAACATTTTCGAGAATCTTTATTAGTTTCCCTGTTATTGAATTTCTTACCAATCGGTTTTCCGTAATTTGAAGAAAATGAGGCCCGCTTTGGGTCCTCTGTCTTTTAACCTAGGGGTATTTTTCAATTCTATCGGTAAGTATAATATCTATAATGTCCTATTCCGAATCCCAATTCTCTCAATCTGCACACAGAGAAAAGTTAAGTGATAATATGAGAAACATATTATTTATCTTTGTTTGTTTTTTAAAGTAAATTAGGATTTACCTCAGGAACTTTAAATAATGACGTCGTTTTCCTTCTTGAAGGGAAAGAAATTATTTCTCAATTATTTTGCTTACCTAAATGCTTTTTCTATTGAAATAAAGTACTTGAAAATATATGAATTTTTTAAAAATTATATTGGCCTTTTCGCCTTCTTGGCCAGTGTCGTCGCTACAAAATGTGACGTGGCACGGTATAGAGTGGAGACGTCTATGTATAACACAATTTGAAAAAGTTAATATAATAGATAGACGTGACCAATAGAGAATTTTAATGAAAATGTGCAATTTTGTATCACATTTTTAGCTTTTCTGAAAGATTAAGAAGGCAATGTCGTATAACTAAAAAATAGGCTATGTAAACTCAACAAGTATGAGAATAAACATAACGTATTTAATATTCTCTCTTCCAAAAGAAAAAAAAGATTATTTGCATATTTAAGCTATTTTACCTCACGTTTGATCTGTTGGTATTATGAAAAATCATAAAGGGCTGTTTTCCGAAAAACAAGGAGGTTTACAGTCCTCTTCTACACTAGAAAACCAAAAGTTTTCCTTAATTCAAACAAATTTTTTTTTAATATAGCAAAATATATTTTCCATTTAAAAATAACTTTTGCTAAAACAAAAAATCAGCACGAATTTTATCTAGATTTTCAGCATTATTTAATAATAATATAAGGTTGATTTTCTAAAAAATTATATCTAAAGAAATGTTTTTGATAAATTATGGGACTTTTATGGAAAATTGATAAATATTTTGTTCTCAGGTTTGACCTGTAGTAATGCCAAAATAAGTTATGTTACTCAATGCTTTTCTTAGTGTATAAACCCATCTGGTAAAAACGAACTGAACCAAAATTTTACATTTCCCAAAAAGGAGTTAATTTTCAAGAAAATAATTAAATTTTTAAACTAAAAAAGCAATCATTAACCAAGTTGCATTTTTAACAAAAAATAATGTTTGTTCCATACAATTTGAGTTTTCCACAGAAGCCAAACATTTTGAAACAAATATTTTCATTTATTACTATATTCGTATGACATAAATTTTTTTAATTTGCAGCTGAAAAAATTAATCTTTAACCAAAGAAATAGATATTTTTACTAAAATAATTAATATTTAACTGAAAGAATGAAATTTTATCAATGTAATTTAATTTTTCGACCATTAGTTAAATTTTTTTCCAAATTGTTGATGATTTCTTAAAATTTTTGAATTTTCAAGTCGAAAATAAAAAATTTGTACAAAAGCGTTAAGTTTTCAACCCGAATATTTAAATTTTTAACAAAAGCGTTCATTTTCAAATGAAACCGGTGAATTACAAAACAAACAAAAAAAAAACAGTTTTATTTTTTAGCAAAAAAATAATCTGGAAAATTCGTAGTTTTTTACACAATTGGAACTCGAAATATATATTTTTATTAAAATGAATCATCGTGAAAGCATTAAAACTATTTCATACCGAATTGTTGACGTTTCTGTAAATTAGTAGTGTTTTTTGAGTCGAAAACACGAAATTCTTCCATAACATTTAAGTTTAAGAAAACGTTTGTCCTCAAGCGAAATCGATTAATTTTATACCAGGCCGTTACAGTTTTAATTGAAAAAAAGATTCAAAAGCGTTGAATTTTTAAAGAAAAAAAAAATGGTGATCCAGAAAGAAAAAAATGTTAACTTAATTATTAAATTTTTATGCCAAAAAGAGGAATTTTATATTCGTAAAGATGAATATTCAAAGAAAAAATTTAATTTTTTCTGAACTATTAAATTATCGAATAAATCGATTTTCGAATAAAAAAGCCAAAAATTACGACAAACTGTTAAATTTCGAAAATAAAAAGGCGAATTCTCTAGAAAAACGTTCAATTTTTCACTCCAAAATATTCATTTCTAACCAAGTAGTGTAATTTCAAGCTAAAAACGTTTAATTTTTATTTTGGAAGGGAATAGGTAATTTTCCGTTTAAAAAATTGGCTTCCAAGGAAAAAAATAACAAATTTTCATCAAAATGTCCCAATTTAAAGAAAAATGGATTTTTAAGCAATAAAATTAATTTCCCATGCAGGAATTCAATTCAAACAAGTAGTTGAAGTTCCCAACAAGAAGATTTATTTTTTACCAAAAAAGCCAAATTCAGAACAAAATAGCAATTTTTTCTATCAGAGTATTATATTTTTATTTAAGAGCTATCAATTTTCAACCGATAATGAAATACTTCAATTTTTAATCAAAGCAATTATTTTTAAGCTTAAAAGACAGATTTTTAACAAAATGGTTATATTTTTTACCAGAGATGTTCCGTCAAACAATGAGATTATTTTAGGAACTAAGTAGTTTTCAGAAAAATTGTTTTATTTTCAACCAAACAGAAGAATCTTTAACCAAAAGAAATTAATTTCAAACCGAAAATTTGCTAGTGTACTTCTTATTGGGTTTAATTATTTCAGTTTGCATATAAGCAAAAAAATTAGTCAAAGTAACGATACGCCTATAAAAAAGGGTTTTGCAGCCTATTAAAATATTAATTAACTCTCTTTCCATACTTCCCATCCACACCTAAGGCACGAGGTAAAGTTGTCCACAGTACGGGGTAAAGTCACGCAGAACTCTTTCTGCCTATTTTATTACTGTAACTTATTTTTCAAGGGGAAAAAAGCTTCATGAATCACTGTTTTTCTTACAGTGGTGGATAGAATGCACAGTGTTGGAGTGAACCTGCATACAGCACGTGCTAATTCTATTCATGAAGGATGCTACGTTACTATGCATGTTTTAAGGAAAGGCTACTTTCAGGGATTTCTATATCGTCCACCTCCTGATCAAGCTGATGTCTATGACGTACCAAATCGCTTTCATGTAACATTGCCAGATAAAAGAAAGCTTATTGCAGATCTTAAAACTCTCCGTGTTTCTGATAATAAACATTCATGGGAGAGTCGCTATTTTATTGATACAGGAAAAACCTATATCTTATCCGGTGCGTTCTTAGGTGTCCCTAACGAAGATGAGGCTCGCGTTGTGTTGACAGTAAATTATCCTGAGACTTACACCTTGCCTGTTAATCTTCATGCAGGAGTAGATTACCTTGAAAGCAATTTTCCTAAGTGGGCAGAAAAGAATTATAAGATCCGAAATATGGAGAGCAATCAACTTATTGCAAACAGTAAACGTGGATTTAATCTTCAAGGTATTTATGGTGTATCAGGACCAGGGATATCCCACGGTTGCTCTGAGAATGAAAATTAATGCAAACTAAGAGACCAAAAAATCCTACATTTAAAATGCTGTAACTTTC
The DNA here is from genome assembly GCF_010883055.1 of Belonocnema kinseyi. Taxonomy (NCBI): domain Eukaryota; kingdom Metazoa; phylum Arthropoda; class Insecta; order Hymenoptera; family Cynipidae; genus Belonocnema; species Belonocnema kinseyi. The sequence goes on along the minus strand of NC_046659.1, from coordinate 74,624,072 downwards.
AAAAATTGAAAGAATTTTAAAATTTCAAAATCTCAAAAAATGTTCAGTATTTCAAAAAATTTCAAAACTTTTCTGGACTCTCAACGTTTTTTAATTATAAAAAATATTTTAGGTTTTTTTTTTAATTAAAAAATTTCAAATATTTTCAATACTGTCAAAATCTTTGAAAATTTCAAAAGTTTTAACTAATTTTAATATTTTTTTGAATTAAAAAGGTTTTGAATATTTTATGAATTTTAAAGTTTATCTAAAATTTGTAGGTCTTAAATATTTTTTTACCATTTACATTTTAAATATTTAAAAATTATGAAATTTTCAAAAATTCAAAAAGAATTTAAAAATTTCAAACAATTTTTGACATTTTTAGAATTTAAAAAATGTTTAAAAATATTCAAAAACGTACATTCATAATAAAAATAAATTTACAAAAATTACAAAACTTTTCAGGACTCTTATAGTTTACCAATTTTCAGCAATATTTAGATTTTTTTAAATGTTAGAAACTGACAAAATTGAGTTGACGGATAGCACAACTCATTAAGCGTACGAAACCTCGTGGAAGTATTGTCTACGCGATACAATCTATCAATGAAAAAGAAGTAACTGAAACGTAAAACAAAATATATCTTCGTATTCAGCTTGACGCGGCCGACAAACTTTTTTGTGAAACTTTTTCACTTGACAATTATTACTAAAGATAAACAATAAAAACTTAGATAAATTTGCGATAAATAATCAATGTTTTATAAAACACAACTCGCTATTATGCGGCTGTTTTTAAATAAAAACAATTTAAATCTATATGTTGTATTCTCAATATATAAGCTATAACTAGAAGCAACGCACTTTGTTTAAAAAACTAATATGTTTAGTTTGTTTAATAATAAAATGGCAGCGAGTTGAAGTCAACGCTCCCTGTCGTCGCAAGTCTCCTTATCGGCCTTTGTTACTAACATAAATCACAAATCACCAGCGGCAAACAGCAACAAAACGCTCCAGGGGCAGAGTATTTTTATTTTAACTCGCTTCCATGTCCACAACTTTTGACCGATTTACTTGAAATTTTCAAGAAAACTTTCTCAAAATCTAGTGAACGACTTTCTTGGGAAAAGTTATTTTAAATAATATTTTTTGATCACATGTCCACTGATCGAAGTTGACAAAACTTTGTTTTCGGTTGAAATCAATTTTTTGTTAAACAAAAACAAATTCATTAGTTTAGCAAAAAAAGGGCGACGCTTATAGCCATCGCTTATATATTAAGAATACATCATAAAAATTTCAAGTATTTTTATCGACAAATGGCCAAATAATTGCGAGTTGTGTTTCATAAAACATTGATTTTCAAACGAAAAATTGTCCAAGTTTTTATTGTTTATCTTAAGTAATAAGCGTCAAATGAAAAAGTTTCATGAGACAAATTTATCGGCCACATCAAGCTGAATACGGATGTATATCTTGTATCACGTTTTGGTCACCATTTTTTTATCGATAGATTTTCATGAGTGCACAATATTTTTACATGATTTCGATATCTTAACGAGTTATTGTATTTGACGCCTCAATTTCATAGATTTTCAATACTGTCAACATTTTTAAAAATTTTCAAATATCTTGAATAATTTTGAATTTCTTTAATTAACAGAATTTTAAATATTTTTATAAATTTTAAAGTTTATCTAAAATGTTTAGAACTTACTTTTTTTAAGAATACAATTTCTTCTTCTAAATACTTTAAAAATTAACAAATTTTAAAAAATTTCATAATTTCGTAACAAAATTTCAAGAATTTTTAAGAATTTTAAAGTTTCTAGAATCTTATAAATTTCAAAAAATTTCAAAAAAGTAAAATCAGAATGACAAAAAATTTTTAAAAATTTCAAAGACTTTCCATATTTATTAGAATTTTTTTCAATACCATAAATCTTAAAGAATTTCAAAACTTTGACATTTCGAAAAATTTCAGAATTTTAAGTTTACTTTTACTAGTGTAGGAAAAATTTTCAAATCTTCATAATTTTTAAATTTTGGAAAAAGTTTTTAATTCCTTAAATTTTTTCAGGTATGTAAAGTATTGTTAATATTTGTAATCCTTACAAATTTGTGAAATTATGACGATTTTGCGTACTGCTAAGATTTTTGTCATACTTTCAAAATCTTTTTAATCTTGGAAAATTGTCAAATCATATAATATTTAAAATTCCTATAATTATTCAATTCTTACTCTTAATACATTTTCTCTACAAAAAGAAAAAAAAAGTTTTTAGAAAAAAGTTAAATCTTCCATCAAATGGTAGAAGTTTTTACCAAATTGATTATTTTTAAGCCAAAAATGTGGTAGTGGATAAAAAAAGTCTTCCTGCGTATTTAGTTACTATGTTTTATTTACAGTGCCGATTGCAATACACAGTTATTCAGTAGACAAGAATGGTGAACATGATCATTACCATCTGAAGTCAGGAAGGTTCATTACTATGTATATTGTAAATATCGGCGCTTTTGCTGGATATCTACTTAATCCACCTAAATTGACTGACAAGGAAAATTTTCTTTTTGTAAAAGTATCGGAAAAAATTACGTTCTACGCGGATATGGTACCAGTTCGGATTAGGGACGATGAACGTCTGACCCAAAATCGCTATTTCATACAAATAGGAAAAAACTTTGTTGTATCCGGTGACCTGAAACCTCCAAATGTCCCGCATGAGGATCGCGTTATGTTACACATAGACAAATTTCATTTGAATCAAGTCGATCGTTACTTTTATGGAGGATTGCATTACTATGAAGGCCGTATTCCTGCCTGGACATTTAAGACTTATGTTCAACCTATCCTTTGAAATCCCATAAACTCTTTTCCTATCCTTTAGCCGTAGACGGATACGAAAAAAATACACGATTCGATAAAATTCTCCAGCCCTTTGAGGCAATCCATATTTTTCAAAAGAAATGTAGGCTTTCAACCGCTTTTTGAAACGCAGGCCTAATTTCGGCGCATAAAGAAAAATGTTGGAAAATTTATTTCAACTTCAATAGGCATTTCAAATGTTTTAAATAATTACGGAAATTTATGTGGATTATATAAATGAACAAAGATCTTAAATTTCTAAAAATTTTAAGAATTTCCAAATTTTAAACTGATATAAGATTTAAAAAAATTAAGAAATACATTTTTTAAAAATTTTAGAATTTCAAAAATTAATTGTGTGCTTATAGCCGCAAGAACTGAAAATTGTTCCTTTTACCAAATTTTTGTTATCTTATAAGCCACACATAAATTTCTGTAATTACCGAAAACTTTTGAAAATCCTATTGAAATTAAAAAAAAAAAGAAAAATTCTATATGAGCAGAAATCATGCCTGTGTTTTAAATAATACATGAAAGTCTACGTTTCCTTTAAAAAATATCCATTGGCCCAAGGAGCTGAAGACTTTTTTCGAATCGTGCATATTTTTTAGAAATCTTCTCGGACTAGCGATCACGCCAATACTTCAGGACATTTGAAGGAATTAAAAAACTTAGAATTCAAAAAATGTTTAAAACTGGAAATATTTCAAAATTAATTAAAAAATTAAAGTTCTTTGAAATGCCTGTAACTTTGGATTTTTTTATATTCTGAACATTTCTTTCATTTTTTGAAACTTTGAAGTACTATAAAATTCTTTTAGTTTTTGAAAATGTTACAAATTTGCATCTGGATAAATTTTTAGAATTTGAAAATTCAAAAAATTCTAACATTTTCAAAATTTTTGGTAATTGATAAATTATACATACATTTCCGTAATTATCTAAAACATCATAATTTACTATTAAATTAAAAATAAAAGTTCCGTCTGAAAGCCTACATTTCTTATAGGAAGTATCGATAGCCCCAAGGCTGGGGGACTTTTTTTTTACTATTGTAATAATTATTACATACCTCTTTTAATTTTGTTTCCTTCATCATTCTGTAAACTTTAAAATACATGGAAATATAATACAATTTGGCTGGTTATTAATAAAATAAAATATGAGCTTTATGTTTACCAGAAATATCGGGACGAGTGCAAAAAAACGTCAATTTAGCTAGTTCAAACTATTTTTTATGAATACTTTCTGTTACGTTGCGTTATTTAAAACTAGTTTTCACAAAATTTTAAGTTTTAGGACAATTATCATTTACCTTGTCAATTTGTGGCTGCTTGGATGAAATTTTGTGAGCGCTTGTGACAATACACGATAAAACGTTTTAGGGAGTTGATATAATTTTATTACTGCATACGTGTAAAGTGTAAGAAGACATATGTTTTAGATTTAACAAAATTATAGCTTGATTAATAATAATGATTAACAATAATGTACCGGACAGTCCGAACCGTCCGTACGTTCATGTACGTTTGTAACTTTGCACATTCAAAAAAATTACTATAATTTTCGTACCCAAAAGGAAACTTTCTCCAATACTCAAAATAAAAAAGTTTTTGAAAAGTAATCGTGCTTTTTGATTGTTAATAACAAATAGCAAATTTTCAGCACTATTCATTTTAGATTTTTAAGGTATTTTGGACGAACCATATATAAGTGTTTAAATTATTAATTAAATGAATATATTTTGACTAGGTCTAGTGGAACATTTAATAAAATTAGTTAATTAATTTACAATTGTTTAAACAAATGAAATTTGTTTAAATAATTTTTTATGATAATTCTTTTTTTCCCTAAAAATTATCACTATTGGTCTAGTGGAATACTCACTAACATTAGTTCATTTATTTTCAATCATTTAATCAAATGGAATTTTTTAAAATAATTTAGTTTCTAATTTTTTTAAATAAAAATTATTACTGTTGGTCTAGTGGAATATTTATCAGTAATATTTAAGTATTAATTTTTATTTGAAAGAATTTTTTTAAATACAATTAATCAAATAATGTTGCTTATTATTCCACTGAAGAAATAATAATAATTCGTAATAAATAATTATTTAAACAAATTCCAATTGTTCAAACAATTGAAAAATGAACTGATGATAATCATTATTCCACTTGACCAATAGGCATAATGTTTAAGGAAAAAAACGAATTCTTGAAAAAAATTGTTTGAACAAATTCCATTGGTTTGAACAATAAAATTTACTAAACCACTAGAAAATAAATTTAATAAATATTCCACATTTTTGGTTTTAATTGTAGGTTTCAGGTACTCGTAGATACTAGAAATTACCGCTTTTTTCATAATTTTCTTGATTCTCAAATTTTTATTTTAAATAATATTGACAATCACTGAATTGCCATGTAAACATGACGAGCAGAAAACAGATAATTTGAAATGTGAACAGAGTAAGGTGACATTAATCGATATATTCACAAGTTTTACCACGTTACCTTCATATTGCTTCAGTGAATCAGAAAATGTGAGACTATGATCTTTAATTAAATAATTCTATTCATAACGTTAAACATTTTTACAAGCTTCTTCCGTTTGATCTTAATATACACAGTCCTGAATAAATTCATATATTTTCGCGAACAAAGTCTTTATTTAGCTTTCCCATATCGAATTTATAGACATTTTCCACCATTCCTCAATAAATCACTTTACTCTAATTTAATTAATAGAATTTCGCTAGTAATTAGTGAAACTGCTCTAATTTATATTTAGTTAGTACATTTCAAATAATTTTATTTATTTAAGAATTAATTATCGTAATTTTAAAAAATCAGAATAAATAAATTATTTCTTAAACTTTACCTTTGGATCTTTGGAAACTTTACTCTGGATCTATCAAAGATTACTATTAATTTCCAAAGCACAAAATTTCAATTTGGGGTGGAAGATTTGAAACATTACTAAAAACTAATTTCAATTCTTAAAATTAAAATTTTTTCATTAGAAAAATAATAACTTTGTTCGGATGATTTAAAAAAATATATCGTTGATAGTTCAGCTTTTTAGAACTAATAACTGATATAGAAGGTGGAGTATAAGATTACTTGTCATCTTTCTAAAAAAATTTGTTTTTTTAATATACATCATTTCAAGTTTAAAATGAAAGTAGTCTTTTAAACGTTCGTTTCTCTTGTTATTGAAAAGTAAATTTCTTTAAAATTTACATTAAAAATTGAGAAATTATCCTTTCTTGTTGAAAATTAATTTATCTTTTTAACATTCGTCCTTTTTAATAGAAAATTATTATTCTTGTTTTAAAATGCATGCATAAGCTGCTCCTTTTTGTGCCTCAAATAATCTTTATAAAATTTCTGAAATAACATTTAAGAAAGAATTAAAGATTTTTGGGTCTGGAACTCAAAAATTTCGTAGAAAATTTAATTTTTGTTTAAAACTCATATTTTTATGATGAAAAGTCAATCTGAAATCTTTTTTTGTTCAAAATTAAATTTTTTTAAATTGTCTTTTTTATTATAAAATTTAGCTTTTTTAGTAAAACATGTTATATTTCTTGGATTAAAAATCAAATTTTGGTCGAAACACTTTTATTTCGAATATTCCTACTTTTAGTTGAAAATTCATCTCTTTGGTTAAAATTTTAACCTTTTTATTGTAAATTTATTTTGCAAACGTCTATAGAAATAAAAAACACAAGAAATTTTTAAGTTAAAAAAAGAACCAAGTTGCTTACATATTTAACTTAATTAAAAACAATGAGAATGCAATTTCCTGACACTTAAAATAGGCTAAACTTGATTTGTTTCTCAGTAGTTCAGACAGTTAAATGCACATTCACATTCCTCGTTTTTTATTTCCTAATATTAAAACCGTAAACACCATTAAAAAATCGAGAATAACAAGTTTTTAAACATGAGTGTACACAAATTTTAAAACGATTTAATAAATTATCCTATCACGCTATATTACTAGCAGGCATAAGGAGTGATATTATAAACTACTGACAGTTTTTAGTTTATTTTTTAACAAATGTAAAAAAGTAATTTTTTTATTTGGAAAAACATTTCCTTTCTTAGCTTTAACCATCATAAATATTGGCAATGAACTCGAATTACAATTTTTGCATACAAATTAGGCAAAGAATTGGTTTCTTACACAATTTTATTGTTATAAACAAATTTCAAAGACATACATCAATTTCATGCTTTTTGCAAACAAAAATCCTGTGCTATCTAATACGTATTAAGGAACCTGCTGAAACCTACTAACGTACATACATTTTTTGACACCTAACATTGAGCTTTATTATATCCATGATAACAAATATAAAATTTTCGTCGTCTTTTCTTAAGAAAATTTGTCTTAAATTTTGAATGTATTTAATTTATTCACTTTTTTCACCCCACTGCAGAGTATTGTAAATAATTAGCATTTATAATCATTATAAATAATTGAAATTGAAGAAACACAATATTTATCTTTTTCTGCAAAAAATAAGCTGTGTCTAACATCCATAGATTTTTTTTCCGACAGAATAAACCCAAAAAATTTTTCAAAAATTTCTGTTTCTTTGGAAATAATGAATGTCAATCATTGAATAAATTACCATCTTTTGTTCTCAGGAAAAAACTCATTTCTACCTTATTTGTATAGAAGTAGCTTACCAGACTCAAAAGAATCGAGACCATTATGAATTCTGGTAAGTTCTGTTTGTTACGCATTCTATCAGATCATAATAATAACACATATTTTTTATTCTATTCGTAAGAATTTGTGTTAAAAATAAAAAAATCCGTTTAGTAGCATGACTATAAGAGAAAAGACAAAAATCTCAAGAAGTAAAAATTTGTATGTTGAAAATATATACAAGTTTCCTTCAGATGATTTTCATCAGAATCCTAATTCTTTTCAAGAATCGCAACATCCATATAGAAATAGTATTTCTGTTAAAAAAAAGTCTTGTTCCACGTCTGAATCATTTTAAAAAAAGGAGTTAAGGTTGTTTGAGAAAATTTCCCGTGCCAAATCATAATTATAAAGAGTTGATCTTTTGAAAAAATGTTTACTACATGTATGAATTATCATGTTATAGAAGTCCCTATACCGAACCAGAAGCCGAATTTTTTCGAAAATTTTATGTTTAAGATAAAAATTTTTTTTATTTCCGAATGTTTCTTGTTATAACTCTCAATCATAATTTTGCTTAAATTCCGTGTACTAAGTCATAATTACAACTATTCTCGAATATTTCGTGTTCCAGATAAGTATAATGAAACTTCCAAAATTCTCAGTTAAAATGTTGATCCTTTCGGAAAATTGATTATTTCAGATAAAAATTAAATTTTTATTCAAAAAGTTTCCACTTTTAAAGTAAAATAAGAATTTTTTTCGAAAATTCGACGTCCCAAGTTCAAAATGTTACTTTGTTGGAAAATTTCTTATTCCATATCGGAATCATAAATGTTTGAGAACATTCTTATTTCTTATCAAGAATTGTAGATCTTTTACAACATTCCATATTTTGATCTGAAATATAATTTTTTTTCGAAAAAATTTATTGCTTCATACTGGCATTGGAATTTCATTCGAAAATTCGATGTTTCAAATTCAAATTGTTATTATCTTAAAAGGCGTTTTGTTAAAATTTTAAAATATATGTAATTTTTATCAAAAATCTCCTGCTCCAAAGTAGAGTTATTATTCCGTAGAAAAACTAATTGTTTCTGATACGAATTATAATTGATTGAAAGAAATTCCCTTTTTCACAGACAGAATGATAATTTTTTCAGAAAATTCCCCGTTCTCAGTCAAAATGATAATTCTTTCGTAATACTTTATTTAAGAATTCAAATAATTTTCGAAAATTCGCTGCTCAAGCTCAAAATTATAATTTTTTCTGAAAATGTTTTGCTTCAAGTCAGAATGTTAATTCTTTTGCAATATTCCCTATTTCAGATCTGCAGTAGAATTATTGTTTAAAAATACACTGTTGCTAAGCATAAACATAATTCTCTTTAAAAATCTTCCGTTTCAAGTGAAAATTGCATCCCTTGTAAAAAATTCGTCTTTCTAGAACTGGTTTATAATTTTTTAAAAATCTAATTTTTTAGATCAGAATCAAAATTCCTTTAAAAACGTCCTGTTTTATAGACAAATTCATTGTAAATCTTTCGAAAAGTTCCTCCTTTTAGATTCGAATTATAATTGGTTTTCGAAAATTGAATGTACCAACTCAGAATAATAATTTTTGAAGATGATTCCCTTCACAGAGCATAATTAGAATAATCGAAGAAAAATTTAGACCAACATTTATTATCCAAAGTCTTGTAGAAATTCTTTGAAATCATTTCCAATTATTGATGCTCCATTACATTATTTACTGGAGACATGTAACCATATTTTTTATTTTCTCTTGTTCAGATTAGGTACAGATATTGAACTTAGAAAAACTGGGTCTTGGCTAGATAAAAATCTTATTCGATAAAAAAAATATTCGACGACATATTGTCTTATTACAAACGGTTCCAAAAAACTAGTTTTTAAAGAAATATTTACACTTCACGCAGATTGAACGTAACAGAAGAAAACTATTTTAGAATGTACCTACTATCTGCAATAAGAGTTGACAAACATGAGCATTTTTCATTCTCTCCCGCTCAAATTCTATTAAATGAAAATCGTAATATTTAACAATTATATTTGATGCGAAGATTTGAAATTTCTCCCAGAAAGCTTAATTAAACACGACCTGTTTGAATCATGGTAAGAGAAGTTACAGTTTTTAAGAGGAAAAAATTGATTTTAGAAACTGCAATGACTTTTTTAATATTTTCAAATTTATTTTTGAAACCATTTTCTTTAAATTGAAACATTATAGTTTACAATTATACAACTTTGTTTGTACTACTTGATTTTTTATCTGGTGCCACCTTGGCAAAAAACGTTAATTTTTTCAGACCAAAAAAAATCTTTTGTACTAAATGGCTTTATAAATTTAAAGAGTCACCGCTATTTTGTCAATTTCGATGTTTTAAAGAAAATTTCAAAGATTTAGAAAAAAACTTAGAAAACTGTAAAACCTTTTGAGTACTTTAAAATGCCTTGAAGTGTCTTAAAATTTCTTGAAATCCCTTTAAATCACTGAACATCTTTCAAATCATTTCAATATCCTATATTTCTTTGAAATCTCGTTCGTCCTGAAGAAAGTTGATATTTTTTTATATGTTGAGTGAAAAATATCAAATCTGATGTAAGAACGAAGGATGAGGTTTAAGATAGATAATAAAAATATTTTCTTAAGATTTCGAAGAAGTTTCGAAATATTTTTAAACTTTTTTTATTATATATTTTTTTCAAACTTATACAAGTTCTGAATTTTTAAAACTGAATCTAAGTTTTTCAAAAATTTCCTTAAATCCTAAAAAATAAGACATACCACATTAGAAATGTTCTATATAAGTTTTGGGCAGATTATAAATCTTAAAAATGTTGTAGAATTTTCTCAAGAAAGAGAGAATTATTATTTGAAATTCTTATTTATTTTTTAAAATTATTACCTACTCATATCGAAAAACTACACGCGTATGATGTGCGCGAATAAAGAAGCTAACTTCAAATCTTAAATTATTTCTGCATATTTGTGAAAAACTTTTAAGTATTTTTTAAAATGATGGATCAACAACAAAAGTTCAGTTTCAACCTGATATAGTTGAATTGTCTATCGAAGCATTGCAATTTTCCGCGAAATAGGGAATTTTCAAGAAAAAATATCACTTTTACAAAATTTTTGAATTTTGCAGAAATTAAATTAATTTTCAACCAAATAATTAAATTTTTAACCAAAAAAATTAATTTTTAACGGGAGCATTTATTTTTGATGCCAAATATGAATTTTTAAATAGGAAGATTAATTAGACAGCCACACAAAAAAAATAAGTGTGCGGATCTGGTAACAAGCCACACGTATTCCTATGGATTTTGGGACGCTGAATTCAAATTCGGTATCAAAAATCACCCATCACGTCATGGTTGAGCCATAACCTCAAAAAATGACGGAAAATCATGGACTGAGGCAAATAAATTTCAAAATAATGCCAGTGATGCAAATTTTCACTTCAAAAACATGTCGACAACTATGTCGTCAATTCGAGCCTAACCTAGAAATAAATCTAACCTAGCCGAACCTAACCTAACCTCACGAAACACAATTAAGCTGATTGTGTTGTCCCGTTGTGTTTGCGGTACCATTTGAATCAGCTTTTACTTTACCTGCAAAGAGGTCAAACCTATCCTAACCTAAAAAAACATGACCTAACCTAACCTAATTTCACGTAACACAATTAAACTCATTGTGTTGTCCCGTTGTGTTTGCGGTACCGTTTCATTCAGCTTCGGCTTAACCTACATAGAGGCTTAACCTTTCGTAACCTAACAAAACCTGACCTAACCTAACCTAGCCGAATGAAATTCAACCACACGTGTAGCTATGTAAGCGTACGGTTCTGAGTCTTAAATGTGTGCTATATTTAATAGGTTAACTCGATCTTAACCTACAAATGAATCTAACTTAACAGAACCTAACGAAATTTTGCTTAACGCAACAGGACTTAAGCTAAGTGTTCCTTTTGTAACACAATAAAATTCATTTCATTGTACTACATGTGGTTAAAAAATTAGACGCACATTACTCATTTTAAGAAACTTAGAACTAGAAATAGAATTGACTCCATTTCAATTAACCTGACAATGTTTGTATCAATTAAAATGTAGAAATATAACTTAAACATGCAAATGAATAAGAGTTTTATTCAAAAAATTTTTCTCTCTGCTTTTCTTAAACATAAGGGATATATTTATACTATCTTTCGTGTTTACATTTTATCTTGCTTTTTATCGTAATTAAATCGATTTATAGACCTACTTCAGTCTATTTTCTGCCTGCTATAACGTGTCCTTTTTTTCATTTGTAGGTTAAGATCGAGTTAACCTATTAAATATAGCACACATTTAAGATTCAGAACCGTACGCTTACATAGCTACACGCGTGGTTGAATTTCATTCGGATAGGTTCGGTTAGGTCAGGTTTTGTTAGGTTAGGATAGGTTAAGCCTCTATGTAGGTTAACCCGAAGCTGAATGAAACGGTACCGCAAACACAACGGGACAACACAATGAGTTTAATTGTGTTACGTGAAGTAAGGTTAGGTTAGGTCATGTTTTTTTAGGTTAGGATAGGTTTGACCTCTTTGCAGGTAAAGTACAAGCTGATTCAAGCGGTACCGTAAGCACAACGGGACAACACAGTCAGTTTAATTGTGTTTCGTGAGGTTAGGTTAGCTTAGGTTAGGCTAGGTTAGATTTATTTCTAGGTTAGGCTCGAGTTGACCCATTCGATGTAGCACACATTTGCTACTGGGAAAATATGCTTCCAGAGCTTTACGTGTAGTTCAATAAATTTCTGTTAATTCAGGTTAGGTGAGGTCAGGTTCTGTTGGGTAAAGTTATGTTAAATAAGTTGATATCAGGCAATGGTTGATCCTTCACAGTTGTCGACATGTTTTTAAAGTGAAAATTTGCATCACTGGCATTATTGTGAAATTTATTTGCCTCAGTGCATGATTTTTCGTAATTTTTTGAGGTGATGGCTCAACCATGACGTTATGGGTGATTTTTGATACCGAATTTAAATTCAGCGCCCCAAATCCATTTTTTTTGTGTGGCTGCGTTATTAATTATTAATGAAATAGGTATTTCTTTAATTCGCAATTCATAAATTCGAAAGTGTTAACACATTCCATTTCATACCTGTGTATTATTGAGCGGTTTAATAACAAATTTTTTATTTTTTCAAGTAAAAAGTCTACTCAACCTTACTTTATTCCAGTTCCAAATAATTTTTTTGAAATGTATGTGTAGGAAGATATTACCTTCGCGAAGAAAAGAGATTAATAAAGTTAAAAGTTTTAAATAATATTCTCAAAAAGTATCATATATAAGGATTAATAAAAAAATTTAGACGTTTTTTTATACTTAATTTTGAGCATCCTTCTTAATAATAGCTTCTTCAGTCGCGCGCAAAATGCGCGTGTATTTTTCCAATTTGAATAGGAATTAATTTTCAATAAAAAATAAAAAATTTCGAATAAAATTTTGGTTTTAAGATTTGGTTTTTTCCAAGATTATTTGAATATAATTTTTCTTAGATTATTAAGAAGATTCCAAAATAATTGTAAGGATTTCCGATGTTTCAAAAACATATGTAGAATCCTGAAAACATTTTTATTCTCTTGAAATGTTTTAAAATATCTTAAAATATGAAATATCTTACAATAAAATATAAAATATTTTTAAATACATCTTAAAATATGTAAAATATTTTCATAACTAAAACTTTTTCCTTAATATAAATAATTTATGTTTGCAAATAGAAAATTGGCATCTATGCTACAGAAAAAAATTCATTATCTAATACGTATCAAAATCGCTTATCAAACTTAGTTTTTTGTAAAATATTGTCAACACTTAAGATTTATCTTTGTCATGGATAACTTAAGTAAGCAAAAAATTACTTCCCATCTTATATGTATCCAAATAGTTTATACAACTTATTTTGCTGCAAAAAATTGTTTGAAGTGAAAAAAGGTTATTTGCCTAATTCTTATGCACAAATTGAAATTTAAGTTAATTGTATTAATGTATCAGAAGGTTAAAGGTAAGAAAGGACATCTTTTTCTAAAAACTGAACTTTTTTACTTTTTTATAATATAAAATTTTTATGCAAGAAAAGTGAATATAAATACGAGGCAATTCAATTACTAACAAAAATTTTATATGAGGGTTACCGCAAATCATCTTTTTAAACATTTTCGAATTTTTCCCTAACCTATTTCTTATTTTTCCTGATCATTATCATTCAAAGGCCTTTTGCCAAAATGTTGTTTTGAATTTCTGGATTTTCCCTGACCAATAAAATTCCCTGAATTTTTTAAACATTTTCGTTGGCTGGGTGCGTTTTTCACTTAACAGGTTTCTTAGGCGTGTAAAGTTAAATTTATAACTACTTTGTGTATAATAATTGCAAATTATTTGTTTCATTAGCGCATTTCGAAAATTTGTGTTCATCAGTGAAGCTTCCCCCCTTCCGTAACAAATGGTAAAAAAATCTCCCCACTCCTCCCTCCTTTCAAAACATTTTTTTTTTAATTTTCAACCAAAAACTTTAATTTTTATCAACAAAAAAATGCGATTTCTATTGAATGGTTACATTTTTAAATTGCAAAGACAAATTTTTAAAAAATTAATTAAAGTTTCAACCAAAAAAGGTGCCAGGTAACTTTTCAGTACCAAAATATGAATGTTGAACAATAAGACAGTTTTTTACGGAAATAGTTGAATTTTCATGCAAAAAAAGTTAGACCTTAGGTTTATGGGTACGTCAATAAGATTCCAGATATCATAACTGTTGAAAAGTGTTTGGGCAGGTGTGTAGAGCATATTTTAAGTTTGCCTCAGTTTTAAAGTGACGGAAAATGCATACAGGCGCGATGTAAATTAAAAAGTACCAAATTTGATCGTTTTTTAAAATGCTTTAATCGATATAACTCGTAAACGATTCGTGTAATCGGCATACATTACAGGAGTGAATTTGTTAAGAACAAAAAAATGAACAAAATTCATGATTGAAAAAATAAAATTGTTTTTCTTCACTGAAAAATAAGAGAATAAACGTTGTTTTTTTGCGTTAAAATTAGGGTTAACAAAATAATAATTTGTGCTTGTTAAAAATGAAGTTAGACATTTGAACATATCATGATTACATACTTTACGATGCTATACAACAGCAAAAAAAAATTGGTAAAGATTCATCTATTTGTTGTCTCACAATGTAATTGTTAATTAAGGCCTAAATATGTTTACAACCATGTTAAAAATAGCGTGGCGACAAAACTAGCTGTCTCACATAAATAAAACTGGTATCAAATGAAAGATTAAAGAGTTTACTTTCATAGTCTATCTATTTGGATAATTTTTTTCATTTTCATTAATAGTTATAGCGAATTTGAAATTAATTTAATTTGTAAGCTCATAAACAACTAAATTATCTCGGTTATTTTTAACACTAGGAAAATAAAACCGACAGCGTTTCATGGTAGACCCGAAGACCTACATTTACCAAAAAAATAAAATTGCTAGAACCAATATATTTGCAGTTATTGTTACCTGAACTTACCCGTTAATTGCAGGTATGCAATTGTAGGTCTAGCAATACAAGAAATATGTTATTATGCGTTTTAAACGATCTGATAATGGTAAAATCGCAAATGTTTTTATATTAACAGTTTATTATAAAGAATAAAATGTACAAAAAACATGAAAGATTTCACCTGGACAGGTAAAAATATAGTGCGACAAACTTGGATCAAAAGTGAACGCGCTCACTTCAAATCTGTTCAGAAAAAATAAATCGCTCTATCTTCTTTGTTTGTAAATGTAAAAAGCTCATTCAAAGACTTTTTCTTGCAAAATTAATTACTTATTGATTTGAATAATATTACATGTTAAATTAATCTATTGTTTAAGTTATTAAATTTGTAAATACAGCCGGGTAAGTACATTTTTAGTTAACTGTTGAACTAATTAGTAAGAAAAATAAATGAATAATCGAAAAAATGTGCATTTTTTCCTTTTTTTACATTTTCTAGAAGAAAAAATGTATTTTGTTTGGAAATATGATTTCATTTATAATTCGTTTCTTACATTTTTCATTACTAAATTATAAAAGCTAATAAATGTGTACACTTTTATTTTATTTTTTTTTATTCCATGCAAAATATACAATTGTGCTTTATTATTATGGACATTATACTCAGTTATTTTTATCCATGCTATCTTTTTCAACATTTAAAAATGCTAAATCTGGCAAGTGATACCCAGATTCGTCTAAATCATAGTCCTTTTCAGCTTCTTCACATTCTGTATCTAACTTTTCGTTTTGAACATACCTTTCATCAACATCCACAATGTTTAAATTTTCACCGACTTCGATGTTAATACTTTCATCTTCTTGACTATTATCACAAGCTTTCTCATCACAGTGACTACAGTACTTAGAACAAGGTATATCTTTCTTCAAAGAGCTACAAAAACTCCCGTACAACCTTTTGTGCATTTGCAACTGATATCCTTCAGTAAGTCATAAGGAACCAAAGTCACTGTGCTCAATCGAAGTTCTAAAATTTGTTCATTTACTTTCCACCACTAATTAGTTGGATCCATGTGCTTATTAAAACACTTTTACCTGATGATATTTTCTGAATGCGCGTTAAGCTCAAATCTTTTGCATGTTGAGTTTAAATCTTTTGGTACAATTTGAGGAAAAATGACTAATACGTCAATATCTTCTGATATTATGATTCACAGTTTTACAGAAGTTGTGTTTTGTATAGCTTCTTGAACAATAAGCACGTCGGCATCCTCTTTAGCTTGATTCGTACGAAAATCTGCAGCTTCAAGTTGTACTCTTAGTCTAGAAATTACTCTATATTTATTTTTATATAACGACAAAATTTTTTCTTTTCTTTCTGTTATCTTTGTATCGACTTCCACAAATGAAGCGGAAGCTCAACAAGCATTTAGAGCATATTATCAGATGCAAAAGTTGTTCAATAATCACATGTAGCCAACTAATTGGGAGTGAAAAGTAAATGAAAAAAGTTTAGAACCTCGATTGAGCACAGCAACTTTGGTTCCTCATGACTTACTGAAGAATATCAGTTGCAAATGCATAAAAGGTTGTACGAAAGCTTGCTAGGGCAACATCCGAATACTCGGCAATCCTCCCTGCATGCTCTATCACAAAAAATAGAGTACTGCGCGAGGTTGGAGAGAGCTTTTAAGTCCTTGCTTTTCTTCGAAAACGTTCGAAAATTGCGAATTCGTAAAGAAGTCGGCTTCCGCGAGCATTAAAGAGGATTTCGCCATATCCTAAAACTCCCTCCGTGTTCTGTCAAATTGAGTTTGTCCGATTATTTTAGAATACTGAGCGAGCACGTAGCGAGATTTCAAATAAATATTCAATGTTTCACAAGTGCTCACTAAAGTATCTTTAATGTTCGCGGAAGCCTACTAATTTTTAAATTTAGAATTTTCGAGCGTTTTTGAAGAAAAACGAGGACTGAAAAACTCTCTCCAACCTCGCGCAGAACTCTATATTTGTGACAGATGAATTGTCGGTGAAAATTTAAATACTGTGGGTGTTGATGAAAGGTATGTTCAAAGCCACAAATTAGATACAGAATGTAAAGAATTTGATAAGGACGATTACCTAGACGAATCTGGCTTTGATTAGTCATACTTGTAATTTTTAATGTTACAAAAGTTAGCATAGATGCAACAATTCATGAGAAGTTTACAGATACCAGTTACAACGATGACGTGCCGTCGCGTAGCAAATAATGCGTTTACAATAACTGCGTTTAATTTCCATAGTTATAAATCACAACTGTATATTTTGTATAAATAAAAGATAAAATTGTAAAGATATATCAATTTTTTTATCTTACGATTAAAAAATTGCATCAACGAATTATAAATAAAATCATATTTTCAAAAAAAAATACATTTTTCTCTAAAAAATGTAAAAAAGAAAAGTTTAAAACTTTTTCGATTATTTATTTATTTTTCTTATTAATTAGTTGAAAAGTTTATTAAAAATGTACTTAAGCGGCTTCATTTAAAAATTCAATGACTTAAACAATAGATTAATTTAACATACAATATTATTTAAATCAATAAGTAATGAATTTTGCAAGAAAATAAATCAATGTTTTTCAATTTATTTACAGCAATTACATTGGTAAAAATGTCTAAACTTTGACATGAGATTCGGTTTAGTCGGAAAAAAGTATTTTGACAAAGTCTTTGAATGAGCTTTTTGCGTTTACAAACAAGGAAGATAGAGCGATTTCTTTTTTCTGAAGAGATCTGAAAAGAGCGCGTTCACTTTTGATCCAAGTTTTTCGCACTATATTTTTACCTGTCCAGGTAAAATCTTTCATTTTTTTTGGTACATTTTATTTTTTTACAATAAACTGCTCCTACAAAAACATTTGCGATTTTACCACTAAAAGATGTTTTAGAAACGCATAATAACATATTTTTGTTATTCCTAGAACTGCAATTGCATACCTGCAATTAACGGGTAAGTTCAGGTAACAATAATTGCAAATATATTGGTCCCAACAATGTTATTTTTTTGATAAATGTAAGTCTGCGGGTCTGCTATTAAATGCCGTCGATTTTATTTTCCTAGTGTTAAAAACAACCGAGATAATTGAATTGTTCATGAGCCTACAAATTAAATTAATTTTCAATTCGCTATTATTATAATTAAAAATAAAAAGATATATCCAAAATGACAGACTTTAAAAGTAAAGCCTTCTTTTATTCGATACCAGTTTCATTAATGTGAGACTGCTAGTTTTTTCGCTACGCTACTTTGAAAATTTGGTAAAAATATTTAGGCCTTAATTAACAATGACATTGTGAGACAAAAAATAGATGAATCGTATGTAATCGCGATATGCTAAAGTGTCTAGCTTCATTTTTAACATCCAAAAATAATTATTTTTTAACCCTAATTTTAACGCAAAAAACAACGTTTATTCGCTTATTTTCCAATGAAAATAAAAAACGTTCATCCTACATAGATGAATTTTGTTAATTTTTTTGTTCTGACAAAATTCACGCCTGTAATATATGTCGATTAAAAGCATCGTTTACGAGTTATATCGACTAAACCCTTCTAAAAAACGGTCCAATTTGATATTTTTACATTCTCATCAAGAGAAGGTATTAGATTTGTGTGAAATTTGACCCCCCCCCCTTGTTTTTGTCAAATGTCCACGTTTTGAGGCCCCCTGAATCCGAAAAATAGGTTTTTACGAATGTGTCTGCCTGTATGAGTTTGTGTCTGTGTGTGTTTCTGTGTACAAGTCTGTAGATTTTTAGTTTGTCAGTTCGATAACTTTCTAAAGAATTGACAGATTCGATTGGCCTTTGGTATACTATTTTAGTGTCCTAAAATAAAGGTCAAGTTCGTTAGCCAACCTTTTTGAGTGAAAATTCAAACAGTAAGCGTATTTTTAAAAAATTTCTTTTTGAAAGCCCTACAAGATTACTATAACAAATTGTTGGATTTTCTTCAAAAATCGAAAATTCAAATTTTGATTGTACAAAAAAAAATGAGAAATAAAAAATTCCATTTTGTGGACAAACTATGTAGGATACGAAAAAAGTTGAATTTATAAAAATTGTTATCCCTAAAGATGGAAAGTATGAGGGAGGACCTGAGGGTGAGAGATGGGAGATGGGAAAAGGAGCTAAAAGAGCTGAGGGGGAACATAGAGTTGAGGATGGACAGAAGAGAGAAGGCAGATAGGAGAAATAATATAGTAATAATAGGATTGAAGCTAAAGAGCGGGGCGGGGAGGGGTGGAAGCGCTGCTGCAGAGCATAGGGTGGGTTATAAGCAAGGTGGGGAAAGTTAGGATAGAGGGGAGAAAGGAGAATGAAGTGGCGGTTGGGAAATGGGAGAGCTGGGAAGAAAAATTGGGGGTAATGCGTAACAAAAATGGGATGAAGGACAAGAAGATTTTCATCGATCAAGATTTTACGAGGACGGAAAAGAAGGTGCAGAGAATGCTAAATGACAGGGCTAGGAAGGAGAGAAGTGAAGAGAGAGCGGCGAAGGTAGGGTATCGGAAAATAAAAATAGACGATAAAATGTGAGTATGGGATGAGGAGAAGGAGGTGCTGAAGGAAGTGCAGAGGAACTTCTTTCGTGTGAAGTACGGGGTAAGAATTAGCACGGTGAAGGAGTGTTAAAGGTGCTGTACTGGAACGTAGCAGGAGTAAAGAAAAAAATGAGGATTTCTGGAGCTATATTCAGGAATTTGATGTGACTGAACTGGTAGAGACGTGGGTAGACAGATAGGAATAGAATAAAGTGAAGTCAAAGTTGCAAGGGGCTTTGTGTGCAGGCTACAAGAGTCCAGTGATCCCAGATCTGAAACGAGATGCGGTCCAACACTATGACAGGGCTATGTCCGTGTGAATATAGTAGGAGACGCTGTAAATGACTGAGTTGCGCGC
>NC_046659.1:74597133-74603935 GCF_010883055.1 Belonocnema kinseyi | reverse complement strand
TTCGAGTTTTCAAATTCAGAAGAGGAGAAATGGGTTGCGCGCGCAACTCAGTCATTTACAGCGTCTCCTACTATATTCACACGGACGTAGCCCTGTCATAGTGTTGGACCGCATCTCGTTTCAGATCTGGGATCACTGCAAGAGTCTGTCAAAGTAAAGAGGAAAGGAAAGGCTAGTGGGGGAATTATAATAAGGATTATAGATGTATTAGATAAAGAAGTTCATTGAGAGGGAGGGGATTAGGCTATAAAGGCGGGCGGATTAGTTATAAGATGTGGATGGATGTTAATTTTTAAGAGACAGTTGTAAGAAAA
This sequence comes from Belonocnema kinseyi, assembly GCF_010883055.1. Classification (NCBI taxonomy): domain Eukaryota; kingdom Metazoa; phylum Arthropoda; class Insecta; order Hymenoptera; family Cynipidae; genus Belonocnema; species Belonocnema kinseyi. The sequence continues at coordinate 74,603,621 of NC_046659.1, read as the reverse complement.
TTCTGTAAAAAATGGAAGTATAAGCTACTCAATTTATTAAGGCCAGCAGGCCGAAAACACACGTTTATCTATCTAATAATTTTGCACGTGCCCCACTGGACACGTGAATGGCCAGATGGAAAACTGCACGCTGTTGCACATTTGGGGACGGAATATTCCGGAATGTTAAAATCCTTGTTAAGATTTATTATACATTATGCAAAATTAATTATTTAGTCATATGGTTGTAACAAATTGTATTTTGAATATAAAATATACTGCTTGGAACATATTTTTTCAGCAGGATTAGATTTTAGAATTTATTTTGCAAAAATTAAATTAGCAATAATTTTTAAAATTAGTACTTAAGTTTTAAAAAAACTTGATTTCCCCATATTTTGTTTTAAAGAAATTTTCAAACAAATTATTTTTAAAAATTAAGCTTCGTTAGTCTCTTTGTAATTCAATTACAAACATTTTTGGATGAATTTTGTTTTATTTGTTTTAAATTTGCGACCTGCATATGGTATTATCTACGTATAATATTTACGAGATTTCGAGGCATTTAGAGAATTCAAGGCATTTCGTGGATTCAAGGAATTTCGCAAATTCGAGGTATTAAGGAAATTTAGAGTTCAAGAAATTCGAAAAATTCAGGAAGTGCAGGGATTTAAAAAAATTACAGAATTTAAGGTATTAAGGGAATTCAAGGAATTCAGGGAAAACAATGAATTCAGGGAATTCAACTAATTCAAGGAATTAAAAGAATTTAAGGAATGTTACGAATTTAAAGGATTTAGGAAGTTCAATAAATTTAAAGAATTCAAAGAATTAAGAGAATTCAAGGAATTCGGAGCATCCAAGGATTCAGAGCATTTGAGAGATTCAAGGAATACAGAGAATCAAGGAATTCAAAAAATTTAAGAAATTTAGAGAATTTAAGGAATGTAGAGAATTTAAGGAATTTATCAAATTTACGGAATTCGGAGGATTCAAAGAATTGATAGATTGCAAGGAATTCAGAGAATGTAAGATGACCAAAAGACAAAAGAAAAACTTTCAAATTTTGGAGAACTTACAAAGAACTCCAAAAAAGAAATTAATTTTTCTTTGCTCAGGATCAGAATTTCTTAGAACGTGATATGGATCCGAATAGAGTCTAAATAAAGTCAAAAGTTAAAAATTTCTGTTTATACCCTCATGCGCCAAAAAAGCGGAGGTTAAAATACTTAGAGTTATACATTTTTAAACAAAAACGAAGACAGACAGACGTACAAACAAAACTTTTTTTTTTAATTGTTAATTTTATTGCGACGGACATAATGAAACACAGATGATTCGTGAAAACAGAAGCCAAGGTTAGGAACTTAGAATATGTAGAAATTAGATAGAAGCAAACTCTCAAGTAAGATTTAACGGGACGACCGTAGTACATCTATTGAGCGACGGCAAGAAATTTCAAATTCAAAAAAGAGAAAATTATTAATTCAAAATGCACTAGTAATAGTTATTAATATGCGATCTTTCAAATAGTAAATTAACAGAAATGTCAAAATATTTTTTTATGAAAATTGATTCGAGAAACTTACTTTTGTAAAAGATATTTTCACTTGCTAAAATTTTTATATTGTTGTAATTAGAATCGCCAAAGTGGTTACAATTCTAAGCATGTTGCGAAAGACCAGTTTAATTGTTACCAATTTCACAATCTCTTTTGTTCTCAGATATTCGTATCTTAAATCTCCTGCAGCTTTATCCGATATAAACTTTCTTACAAACTGTGAGAAAATCCTTGTCTTTCTTGTTGATGAAACAATTTCCTAATTTATGGCTATTTTTAAAGTAAACCTTGATGCTTAGCTGTTTAAGAGAATTTCTAATTCTTAAAAATTCTTGAAAATTCTTAAAAAGCTAAACATCAATGTTTATTTTAAAACATCAAGTCATTCCCTGAATTCAAGGAATTCATAAAATACAAGGAATTTAAGGAATTCAGAGAACCTGATAAAAATTCATTATAAATAGATATAAAGAACTAACTGTGTACGTGGACAGTTTTACAAGTAATAACTGTGCTCGTCTAAATTTTGACGTGCACAGTTTTCGAAAACTGCAAATTCTTCTGCAAGACTCAAAATATTGAGGAGATCAACGGTGAATTTGACGTTTCAAATTATTAAACCTGTCACAGATATTCTATATTGGACTTGAGAATTTTATAAACGAGTTAGTAAGTGGGAATTTCAAACTTTCTAGATAAGCTATTGTAGATTTAGAAAAGAACTGAAGAGATTTTAAGTGTATAAAATATAAAATTGTTAAAATCTTAACCTTTCCTAATTTTCAGAGTTTAAAGCTTATAAAATTTCCAAAGATATTCTGTACTGTGTGAAATTAAAACTTGGAAGCCAAAAACATCGAACAATTGAAGTGCGCACGGCGTAAACATGCAGTGTAATGGTTACGTGGGTTTCTAAACTTGACAGATTAGGGTTTGTTTTATCAGAATTAGTTGTTGAAAGATAACTATAATTTCAAGCCTATTTTTTTAAAAAAATAAAGCACATTTTATTAGATTTACGGATCAAACTGAAATAAAATTTTGTTGTTGTGTGAAGTGTTTTAATATAAAAAAAAATCTTACGCTTGGAATATTTCATTTCTCCCTCTAACACTTTTCAAATTCAAGACATGGCCTAGACCGGATCTGCCGCCACTGCAAAACGTATCTTTTACGTAAATGATGTAAAGTGAAATACAATGAGTATATGCGTCATTACTCATAATTGTTAGGGTCAAGTGAGATAGCGAACAGCTTAAATACTAAAATACTTTCAAGAATATTCATTACTTTCACTGGTATAGAAATTGTTTCTGATTGGTTTTATTCGTAATTTCAAGAAAATGAGACCCGCTTTGGGTCCTGTGTATTTTATCATAGTGGCATTTTTCAATTCTATTGGCAAGTATACTATCTATAATATGAAGCGCAGTTTTATGCCCAATACAACTATCACCTATTCCAATTTAAAAAAATTAACAAAATACCCTATCTTCTTCTAACGCCAAATTCTCTCTTAGTTTACAAACAGAGAAAAATTTAGTGCCAATATAAGAAACGGTATATTGACCTTAGTTTTTTTAATGAAACTAGACTATTATGTGCAAGCGCACGCGCGCGCTCACTTTTATACTCATTTTTATAATTTTCTCAATTTTCTAATAACAATCCATTTGTTAAAATTTTCTGAAAACTTATATTCATGTTGAAATTAGATTCTGAAAGAATGAATTCATTGTATCAATGCATCGTAAAATGTACGGGTACTATTATTAGGGAGCGTTCATATATTCTGGAACGTTATTTTAAACACTTTAACCTTCCCAAACCCTAACTGCAGTTACGTAATATATTTTTTGTATTATTTTAAAAAACTTAACAGACGTTTTGTAAATAAAAATAGATTTTCAGGATGAAGTGCGGTATAGAAATAAATTAAACAATATTTTGACGTAACACAGCAATGCTTTTTTGATAATTGTTTAGTTACACATATTTAAATTTATTTACAAGGGAAGAAGTATCAGTATTTTTTCAAACAATTATATAAGTTTGATCATTTTCATGACACAATTAGAAAAGATTTTTAAATATTCAAGATGTTGTCAAGAAAAGTATGCAGAAGATTTAAAAAATAAATACTTTATTTTACAGGATTTTGTAAATTATTAGAAAAATTTCAGCCTTTTCAAAAGATATTTAGGTCTTTTATAATTTCAGAAGAAATAATAAATATTCAATAAATTTTCGGAAATGCTTCCAAGGTTTAAAATATTTGAAGTCTATGTAAAACCTCTTGAGTTCCTAACAATATTTGTAAATGAATCCAATTTTTTCTTAAAATGTTTAAAAATCATTTAAATTGTAAAAAATTTACCTCAAAATCTTCAAAAATTTCTTACGAAATTGAAGGAAATTATAAAATATTTGTGAATATTTAATTTTCACTAACAAAAAATCGAGATTAAGAAAAATATATATTTTACGGGATTTTACAAAATAATAGGAAAAGTTCGAGCCCTTTTAGAATTAAATATCTACACAATACTTCTTAAATTCTTTGAAATATTTTTATTTGACTGGAATTTTTTTTGAAATTTAGAAAAGTTATTTAAAATCTAAACTGCTGCCTAAAATATCCCCAATTTTCCTAAAAACTTGAATAACATTCATTTCTTCACTTGAGACCTTTCAAAGTTGTTCTAAATAAGGGCATGTGATACTTTACCATATGGATTTTCAGTTTTGCGCACATTTTGTTCACAAATTTTAATTTAAAAAAAAAATTAGTGTCTAGACGTTTGCGTTTTTAACGTCTGGCTTTCTTTTTGTTTAAGAACTTTCACATAAATCTGAATTTTTGTTAAACTTCTGCAGTTTAAAAATCTTCTTTATTCTTGTAAATTTTTTCAATATTTATAGAATTTTATGGTTTAATTAATTTTTGCATTTTTTAATGTTATAAAATTAAAACATTTTGCTTTAAAATCTTCTACTCTTTCTCGAAATGTAAGGAAATATTTGATGTTTTAAAATCTTTTTTGAATTTTCTGCTGAAGCTCGTTTTTCAAATTAAAATTTCTTAAAAAATTGTTTTCGGAATCTAAAAAATTTATGTCATTATCCTGAATTTTCAAAAAAGTCCTAAAATGTCTTATAAACCTTTATTGTTTTTTGATGGTGTTAAAACTTGTAAATATCTCTTAAGTTTACTAAAATTTGTTCTAAAATTATTTATTTTGGCACAATGTTGTTTAAATACTTGTTAACCCTTTTTTTACTTTATGAAATAATATGAAAAGTTTTTGAATCTTTTTTAATGAGCTCTTAGAACTCATTAGTAAAAAATTGTTTGAAATTTTCCCATGAAACTAAACTATATATTCTTCCTTCTCTTGACGCCCTAAAAAATTAAGTTTACCTAAATTTGAATTAAATCACGGAAAATGAAAATAATGTTATTAAATTTTTCCATATTATTTTTTAACAATCTTGAAATCTTTAAAATCAACAATTATTATTTCAGAATTAATTATTAACTGCTCAAAATTTTTCTATAACTGTTTAAAAGAAATTATTCTCAAAATCTTTCAAAATTATTAAGACATAAAAAGCATCAAATAATTTCACTGAAATTATAAATTTATTTGTACTATACTTTATATTTTAGTTTTTTTAATTTTTTCTATACGTCTAATTTATTAGTAACCTTTGTCACTAATTCAAACCAAGATGAAGAAAGTGTAAAGAAAATTATCAGCTAATAATGAATTAAATGGTTCACAACATAAAAAGCCTCAAATCATTTCTTTCATTGAAATAATAAATTTACTCTCACTTCATATATATTTTAAACTTCCTTCCTGAAAATCTTAGTCATTAATAACCTTCAATAGTTGTTTTTGTAAGAAACAAAACACTTGTGCGTATGATTTTGACAATTTAATTCATATAATCATTTCAAAATATCATCAACATTTCGAAAAACTATATAATTCTATTAGAAATAGGTTAAATATAAATATGTTTTTATTAAAAAGTTCATATCTTATATCAAGGAATGCAATTTTTATGTAATCAAATATCGTAAAACAATTAATTAGCTAATAATAAGTAATTATTCTGTTCACAAAATATAAGGCGTTAAAGAATTATTTTTATAATGAATTATTCAAATAATTTTTACTTGGTGTTTTTCTAAAAATTTGTATTATTGAAAAAATGTTTAAATATTCCAGAAAAAAGTAAAATATATACTCGGATCACTCAGAAACCATAATTCTGACACTTATTTCACAACAAATCAAAAATTTGAATAAATAATAAAATTAGAAATTTTGTATTTCAAATATTAATAAAATGTTATTGTATCAATTATAACCGGTATTTAATAATATAGCATTCACTTAAATCATGAATTTGTTAACTCAAATTAAAATTAAAAAATTTAATCTTAATGTAATTTAACATAAAAAGAATGAAACTATAATTTTCATTTAAAAATTGAACTAATTTCCCCTTTTCCTTTTTTTAATTTTCACTTTCATTTTTGGAACTTTGATCGCTTGGGCAACTTTTGATACTTATCCTAAAACAAAATTAAAACACGTTCATAAAAATTAAATGCAGATATTCATTTCACAACATCAGTATCATTTGAAAGATTATTTAATTAAAACTGTGGTATTTGAAGTATTAATTTACTTTTATCATGCACATTATATTCAATATTCAATTATATAATCTAAATTAAATTATTCCCGGCCGATGCACCATTCGGTTCGGTTTTGATTCCTCTAGAATCAAACCGAAGGGCCTATGACAAAGCCACCGAACGCGTCCTCGCGCTGCGGATAGAGGGTCCCTGTACCAAGGGTTTCTGCTGAATATGGTTACAAAAATAAATAGGCAGTCGCGGACAATTGTCCAGGGGTGGTCCCGAAGGAAT
>NC_046659.1:74584077-74597033 GCF_010883055.1 Belonocnema kinseyi | reverse complement strand
ACAAGCCGGCAACAAAGAAAGAGAGGCGACACTAAGACCAACCGCGGGCAGGCATCCAATAGATGAAGAGCGATGCTTTACGACCCGGAGAAACATCAACATAATTGTACTTAGTTTGTAATAACTTTACGTTTTGATAAAATACTTAATTATAATAATTATAAATTTAATTTATATAATAATATTATTAAACTTAATGATTTCGCAATATATCTATTAATTTAATAATCGTTTATATTATTTAAAAAAATGAAATTTTAAGATAGACTTGAAATAAATATTACTTTAATATTGAATAAACCAATTAAAAATTTATTATTAAAAAGAACAGCTGTTATTGAAAGTGAAAATAAAGATACAAATTAAAAGTAATTCTTGGCTATCGATAAAAGTAGAAATCTAGTTTTAAGTTTGATTAATTTTATACATTTAAAACAGAGTTCGCCAGTCGCCATAAATTATGTGCTTAAATCCATTATGTAAGATTCAGTCTTCATGCGCTACTAATGGAGATTACGAATTTTCATATATAGGATAGGATTACGATTCACCTGAAGTAAAAATTTACTTGATTTTAAATTATAACGTCTGTTTTCTTTTTCGAGTGAAAGAAATTATTATTTGTAAATCATTAACTTACTTAAATGTCTTTTTTATTCCAAAAAATTACTCAAAAATATATGCACTATTTAAAAGTGCACTGTTGCGACCAAATGGGACGAGGTATTGTATAGAGTGGATACGTCGATGTATAATACAAATAAAAAACGTTCATATGAATAATAGAAGCGACAAATAGAAAACTTTCTCGCGTGAATTAAGTTTGCATGGCTCAATTCTGGCAACACACTTGGAAATATCTGGCTAAAGCATGCTTCAAGGCTGAATGGCAGCATGGCGCAAGCCTCGCTCCTGTCCGTTTCCCATACTTAGGACACGCTAATCATAAATGAATATTCTTCAGAACATGTAAGTGTCAGAGAAAATTAGCCTGCGTTAAAAATGAAAATATTAGGTTTGCCAATAACCGAAACGTCTATAAATTGTAAGTTCGCTACCTGGGTGCACCGGTTCGCGCACCAGGTAGTGTAGCACATATTCTGAGAACTTTTTGAAAATTTAAATTTAGTGAATAATAAAAACAATTATAAATGGTGAGTCGGCGACCCGGGTGAACCAGGTTGCACCTCAGTTAGTTTGGCACAAATTCTACGAGAACTTTTTCAAAATTTATAATATTATTCAAACACCTAAAATTACTAAAAAATAAAGTAGACCCGAGGCGCAACCTGGTGCACCCGGGTTGTCGACTAACCATTTGAATTTTTTTTCATTATTCCAAAACTTAAAGTTTGTTCAAAGTTCTCGTAGAATACGTATTGTACTACTTGGTAGTCGATCTGACGTATCCGGATCGTCGACTGATCATTTTAAGTAATTTTGGCTGTTGAAACAATTTAAATTTTGGAAAAGTTTTCGTAGAATACGTGCTGAATTACCTAGGGCGAGACCTGGTGCACCCTGGTTGTCGACTGATTATTTTAATTTGTTTTCATTATTCGCAAAATTTAAAATTTTCAAAAATTCTCGTAGAATCCGTATTAAACTACCGTGTGCTCGACCTGTTGCACCTGGATCGTCGACTCACAATTTTTAGTTACTTTGGCTGTTAAAACAATCTAAATTTTGAAAAAGTTCTCGTAGAATACGTGCTAGGCTACCTGGGGCGCGACCTGGTTCACCCGGGTCGTCGTCTCACTAATGGTAGTTATTTTGGCAATTGGCACATTCTAAATTTTTTTAAAGTTCTTGTAAAATATGTGCTAAGTTACCTGTTGGGCAACCCAGTGCATCCTGGTAGTGAACTTACCATTTAGATACGTGACGGCTTTTGGCAAACCTAAGATTTTCATTTTTAATGCAAGCTCATTTTCTCTGGCACTTACATGTTCTTAAGAATATTCATTTGTGGTTAGCGTGTCCTAAGCATGGGAAACGGACAGTAGCAAGGCTTTCGCCATACTGCCATTCAGCCGTGATCCATGCTTTAGCCAGATATTTCAAAGTGTCCAGTCATGCTTGAGCCACGCAAACTTTTTGACTCGGGTTAATAACAAAATTGCGATTATGTATCATATTTTTAGCTCAGAAAATGTGAAAATGTTTGAAGAGACTCAAAGTCTTGTTCTAAACTAGAAACAACAATGGTTCCTAATGCAAATAACTTTTTTTAATATAACGGGATACATTTTTCAATTGAAAATGATTTTTATTGCATTAACAAAGTACGACGGATTTGATCTACACTGTTAAAAATGTTTGGAATCACAGTAAACCCCATGAATACACTTTATTTTTCAATAAGTTAAAAACGTTGCATCAAGTTTATCTCACGACAGATAAAATTTATCTGACGAAAGATAAAATTTATCTGAAAAAAAGATCAAATTTATCTGACGTAAATATTTGTTTGACATATGTCAGACGGCTGCGTCCGCTGCGTCTACGTTCACAAAAAAAATATCCTTCATAAATTAAAAATTTTGTTGAACTAATCTTTAGTTTTTTATCGACCCTGGTGTGGACTTCAAAAATTGTAAACAAATATTATTTGATATAAACTAACCAAAGTGTAGACGATGTATTCAATAAGTGTAGGTGAGTGATTTTTGGGTGTAAAATTAGCAAAATAAAGTGAGAATATTTAAAATTGAATACCGCCAGGATTTTTCAGTTTATGAAGGACATTTTTTTCGAGAATATGGACGCAGCCGTCTCAAATATGTCAAATATTAATTCCTGGGGTTTACTGTAATTCTAATATACATTTGTATATTGAATTTAAAACCTCAGTGTACGAAATTCCTATTAAGAGACTATGTATATTAAATTTCAAATAACACTTATTGATCATTTATTATGAGATAATGATTACGAAACCCAACCCCCGAACACCTGTAATAACGTTAAAATTGTAATATTCATAATGAATTTTAGAAAAAGTTCCATCCATACGTCGCACTTTAATTATAATTAGGTATTTAGTCGACAAATTTGAGGTTCTCACTTTATTTTTCAATATTTGAAAAGATTTGAAAGTATGAAAGGACTTGGTGTTTCAACGCACTCTGTATTAACGACTTCAATATAGATGTAAATTAATTTTACAACATGATGGTGTATTGAAACTAATGTACAGCATATACCAATGACTTTACTCATATGCATATTAAATTTCCATCTGATTTTTTCAGCAGTGCAGATTTTCAATAAAAATCAATAATAATGTGGAGTTCAGTTTTCTAAAGCATTATCTCAAAAAATATTTTATAGGAGTTATGGGACTTTTATGGAAAATGAAAAAAAACTCTGAGATTCTTTTAAACAACTGATAACAAAAATTTGCACATTCAGCATTCTTTTCTTTTAGTGTTGAATTAACCTTTCTAGTCAAAAATAACTTGAACAAAATTGTACATTAACCAAAACAAGCCAATTCTAATCCAAATAGTTACAGCTTAAAACTAAAAATAATCAATGATTACCAAGTATTGAATATTTTATTTTTCATTTAAGAACCCAATTTTTAATTGTAAAAAGCTATATTTTAGTAAACTGTCACATTTTTTAGAAATTCATGTGCATGTACTAGAAAAAAGTTGAATTTTCAACTAAATAAACGAACTCATTTAATTACTGGTGTTAATAATAAAATGGATTAATTGCATTTTTCTCCACTAAAATTATAAACCTTCAATGAAATTAATAAGTTTTTAATAAAGTATTTTTAACCAAACAGTTGCATTTTTAACAACAACAAAATGTTTGTCCCATGCAATTTTAATTTTCCACAGCGGCTAAAAATCTTCAATTAAATGTTTTCGGTATTGAATATATTCGTAAGAGATAAATTTCCAACCAAAAACGGAATAGTGCAATTTGCAGCTGAAAAATTAATAATTCTACGAAATTTTTTAATTTTCGAGATGAAAATAAGAAATTTGCACAAAAAGAAAAAGAATTTTCTACAAAATTTACCACTTTTCAATAAAAGACAAAAAATGTCAACCGAATAGTTCAATTTTCAACTGAAAAAGCTGAATTTAGAGCAAAACTAGAAAGAAGTTATAAAAAATAAAAATTTCACGAATTTCTTTAATTTTTATCCAAGTGATTAAATTTCATCTTAAATTGGTGAAGATTCTGTAAAATTGGAATTTTTTCGAATTGAAAACATGAAATTTGAACAAAACAATTAAGTTTAAAAATACTTCTATTCTCAAACAAAACCGTTTAATTTTTTACGAGGCAGTTGCAGTTTTAATCAAAACAGAGATTCAAAAGAGTTGAATTTTTAAAGAAAAAAAATTTGTTAATCAAGAAAGAAATAAAACATCAACTTAATTGATAAATTTTCAAGCCGAAAAGGTGAATTTTTTATTTAGAAAAAATGCTTGAATTTTTAAAAAAATAACCAAATATTTCAACCAAAATATTTTTGCATAAAAATAACAACAAAAAATTACGCCAAAATCTTAAATTTCGAAAACAAAAAGGCGAATTCTCTTTAAAAAAGTTAACTTTTTAACCTAAAAATATGAATTTCTAACCAAGCATTTGAATTCATGTAAGTAGTTGATTTTTCAAACAAGAATCATAATTTTCTACCAAAATGCCGAATTTGAAACAAAATAGAAACGTTTTTCAATAAAGTATTATATTAAAAATTAAAAGCTATCAATTTTCAAAGGATAATGGAATAGTTAAATATTCAATTAAAACAATTATTTTTTAACTAGAAAAACAGATGTTCATTAAAATGGTTTTATTTTCCACCAAGTAAAAGATGAAACTGGCCCTTATAGTTTCGACAAACATTAATAGCCTAGATAGTTTGAGAGTTTCTGACCGCAAATTGCCATTATGAGAAAGTATGTCCTTTATTTGGACTCAAAAATCACATTCTCAGACTAAATAAAAACAATTTAATATAAATAGATCTCTGTAGGTGACATACTTTCGGAAAATCTATTTCATCAGATAGCCGAGAAAATTCTCATAGTGAAGCAAACATCTATAAATTTTCAACTAAAAACATTCAGGTTACCATGGAAGAATAAGAATTCAGAGAATACCGAAAACTTAACATATGCTCGGCTAATAAGAAAATATAACTGCAGGCTCTACCACTATAATATAATTAATTATATGCATTTAGGTCGGAATGCAATCATGCTCATAATAATTTAAACAATAATCATAAAAAAGACAAATTTAATCATATAGGATATTAATAAAGACCTGTATATATTCACACAAGGCAGTAACCCAAAGTATCTCACAAGATATATGGAAATAAGGTTAAGCAGAACCTAGAATAATTGTTCATGAAAATTCAAGATTGTAGATGCTCGATCGCTGTCCACCGCACAAAAAAATAATTGGTAAGATCTTTCCAACCTGATATAATCGGCGCACTGGTCTCTCTCTTTCTCAGTCTTTGCAAAATAAGTAGTTTTAAACGAAAGGAACAAGTGGGTATTAATTCCTTATTCCGGAAAACTGATAACTTATTAGATTCATGAACACTGTTCATGAATCTGAACAAGACTTAAATCTATTGTGAGTTTTTTTTCTTTTGTGGATTGATCAACCATAGATAGAAATCTTACAATAGATTTGTACAAAAAACCATTCCACTGTCAATATTTGTTGAAATTAAATGTCGAATTAGTCAACTAAAGATTATAAATAAATTTATGTCTAGAATTATAACGTCAATTAAAACCAAACAAATAAGTAGCTACAGCCCATTCAAATTTTTCATCACAAATTTGTCAATTACTGAAAATAAATACCTTTCTAATTAAACACAAATTAGATAGCAAAGTTCATTAAATCGATATCGCTATTTTATCCATTCTGTGACATCTTGATCTGTCGCTGCATTTCTTGTCACAGTGCAATTATCTGAACTTTACCTTTTCCTGATACTAAACATCTGTCGCCGCAGATACTTTAATTATATAACGGACTATTTTATTAATTTCTTGTTAAAGTGCTATTGTATAACCATTACTGTCCTTTTCCACTGCACAACGGAGGCAACTCCTTCTCAGTAATAAATCCGCATTATATCCTAGAATGTATTAGAAATTAATTTCCTTTAAAGTAGTAGTTTTAGGGAAATCAATTGCTTTAAATTGATAAAAGACATGTGTCTGGTTCAAAGAAGTAGTACTACTTTGAAGAAAAAAAGTTTCCTGATACAGAACTGTTCCTTTCCGCTGAACAACGGTGGCAACTCGTTGTTACTGATAAGGGCGCATTTATGGTCAGAATTCTCGCTTGCGTACTCATTTATTCAAGGGAGCGAGCTCTTTTCAATGAAACTATCTATCAATCTGAACCTAATTATGTTAAAGAAATTATATCCAGAAGTGTATGAGATATTTATTTTTGCTATAGTATTACATCCAACGAGTTCAATTCCTTTAAATTTGTTAAATATTATACAATGGGCTATTTTAGAGGAAAATCCTTGTTAATGAAAATTGCGCATTTGTGATCTGAATTCACGCTTGCGTACTCATTGATTCAAGGGATCAAGCTTTTTTGATGAAACAAATGTATCGGTCTCGACCTTTTAAATTTAAGAGAAAAAGTTTCCTGATACTGAACATCTGTCGCTACAGATACTTTGATTTTATAACGAACTCTTTTATTATTTTCTTGTCAATTTGTAGTTGTCTAATCTTTACTGTAATTTTCCACTGAAAAACAGAAACAACTTCTTATTGATGGAAGCGCATTTGTGGTCAGGCTTGTCGCTTGCGTACTCATTGATTTACAGAATCGAGCTCTTTTAATAAAAAAATGTATCAATATGAACTTTTTGATGTCAAGGAAATTATGTTATATAATGTATCACAAATTTATTTTGGTTAAAGTATTATATTTAGGGATTTCGATTTCTTCGAATTTATTAAAATACATGTGATTGGTCCAAATGTGGATCACTACTTTGAAAAAAATGTTTCCTGACACGGACCATCTATCACTAGAGATCCTTTCATTACAGAACGCACTCTTTCATTCATTTCTTGTCAAAGTGCAATTGTCTAACTTTTACCCTCCTTTTTCACTGAAGAACGGAGGCCTCCTTGTAGGCTCGTTGTTAGTGACCAATTCGCCTTTTGTGGTCAAACTTCTCAATTAAGTACTCATTGATTGAAGGGATCGAGCTCTTTCAATCAATCAAATGTATGAATCTGAACCTGTTTATGCTAAGGAATTTATATCCTGGAATGTATTTGAAATTTATTTTGGTTAAAGTAATACATTAAAGGGGTGCAATTTCTTCAAATTAACAAATATACACGTGTCTGGTTTAAATCAGGATATTTCAAACCATTTATTTCTTATTTCGAATAGGATTTTTTCGTCAGACGGTGTTATAAAAAAACTGATATTTTCAGTATTCATCTTTTCAAGTTTAATATCAAGTATGTTTCTAAAAATTATTTTGTTTTTGTTTAATTGAAAGCAGCTCTTTTAAAAATTTAGATTTGAAATTGAGAAGTGATATTTTCTTCTTGAAAATTACATTGTTTTGTTCAAAATTCGTAATTTCTGGTGGAAGCTTATTCTTTTCTTATTGAAAGTTCATCCATAAACTACTTCTTCTTTCGCTTCTAATAATCTTGGTCAATTTCTAAAATATAATCCAAGGGCATTTTTAAGTCGACGCGACACTAAGGATTCCTCAAGGGTACGGGTCCAAAGTGGGCCCTTGGAAACTCATATTTTTATGTTAAAAATCTAGATTTCCAAGGTTATTGAAAATTAATTTAAAACGTTATGCAAAATTAGATATAATGTATAGGAATGATGAAATCAGTATGCAACTAATCAATCGCGAGATGTGCCTACGTACCCCATCAAAATGCCAGAACAAAAAGTTGTCGCTCATGAGTGAGCCCAATCTTTTATAATTTCGCATTCGTTCTCCCTCCTCTCAATTTCTCCTTCGCTCAATCCCATCAATCGCTAATCCATCCTATGCTCAAAAGTCGTTTGCAGTTTTATCTCAGGCCTCACGGCCACGGATCTTATCATATGTGTAGGTGACATGTGTAATGAGTAAGCGTGTATTATGTTGGTTAAGAGGGATTGGTCTAAGTGGGGAAGGGTAGATGATAATATAAGAAAGAGGGGAAATCGTGCGTATAAGGTTCAGAGCACAGAATGAGAGAGAGAGGAAAGGATTATGCAAGTAGGGGAATATAAGCACAGTGATCTTGAATCAACTACGGGTTTTAGAAAAAGTTTACCCAAATCGGCATACACAGCTGTTTTTGTACACTACCATCGATCAAAATGACATTGGAATCAAAATCCCAGATGCTCCTCAACTCAATTTAGATAAAAATGAATAAAAGTAATTTACTATTTTTTTTTATTTTTTAGATGAATATGTTCAAGGTACAATGGTAGATTTAGTAACCCTTAATATATTTTCGAATTCGATAATATATTTTATAATATATCTGTGAATAAAGAATACATCCAAATAATCAAATTTTTTTATAAAGTTAATTTCACGCCCATTAAAATGAATTATTATACTTAGAGGATTGGGAAGATTTTGAGACAATTAATTTATCGTAATCAGAATGTCTATCATACAAATATTTATTCAATATAGCTATAGATACAATTTCATTTATCCGATAACATTTAATAATATAGCAAATTATTAGTTTTCAAATTGCACAGACCATTTTCACATAAAATGGTGAGTATTTACATATGTTTTGACGAAAATTCAACTACTGCTTTTTTAAGTTGACTAGAATATAAGGGATTTTCAACCGATTTCTTTGAGAAACAGCAGTCTACTAATTTATCCATTTCCTTGATGTAAAGAAATACTCGAATCAACTTTTTAAAGCGTTGAAAGGCACAGAAATATCTGATACTTTAAAAATCTACGTTCTTCTAGACCATTTAGAATACTGCCTACCCTTTTTAGGAGAAGATTAATTAGGCAAGTGATCAGAGCAAGCTTGTGAGTCTGTTCATCGAGTATTTTTAAGATTCTGGAACAAATACAAGGTCAGTCAAATTGAAAATCCCTTATACTTTGGTCAACTTAAGAAAGCAGTAGTTGAATTTTCGTCAGAACAGATATAAGTACTCACCATTTTACTCACCAATGGTCTGTGCAATTTGAAAACTAATAATTTGCTAAATTACTAAATGTTATCGGATAAGTGAAATTGTATCCATAGCTATATTGAATAAATATTTTTATGATAGACATTTTGATTACGATAAATTAATTGTCTCAAAATCTTCCCAATCCTGCAAGTATAATAATTCATTTGAATAGGCGTAAAATAACTTTATAAAAAAATTTGATTATTTGGAAGTATTCTTTATTCACAGATATATTATAAAATATATTATCGAATTCCAAAATATATTCAAGGTTAATGAATCTATCATTGAACCTTGAACGTATTCATCTAAAAAATTTAAAAAAAAAACAGTGAATTGATTTTATTCATTTTGATCTAAATTGAGTTTAGGAGAATCTGAGATTTTTATTCCAACGGCATTTTGATCTATGGTAGTGTACAAAAACAGCTGTGTATGTAGATTTGGGTGAACGTTTTATAAAACCGGTAGTCGATACATGATCACTGCGTAAGAGCGTGTCTGTATGTGCGTGTGAACACCTTATTCTATGAATCAACGTTGGCAGGGGAATACGGATCTTAATTTCAACGCTGTTTTGATACATTTGTTCCGCCACATTTCGCATAAGCCTTGTCGCGTTACATCAAAGACCGGCATTTCGCGTAAGCCGATATCATGTGTTCTTTCTTTCAAATAATCGAAGTCATTTCAATCTTTATTAGTAAGCACCCTATAATGAGTGTGAATTAAAGCAACTTAAACCGGATACATCTTTGATGGTGGAATAAATATGATTGAATTTTAGATTTAAACGTTTTAATAACCTTCGTAGCGAGACACTAAACAAACGATTAAATATTCCTTGAAACTATCACTTATATTACTTTCACACTATTTGAAAGGTTACACGATTTTATAAATGAACGAATTAGTCGATTTTTATTTTACAACATTTATCCAAATTATAAAAATCGCTTAAATTTATCCAGAAAATAAGGATTCAACTATTTATTTTGTTTTAAAAATGTTGGTTAAACCACTTTTTTATTCGATAACTCATCTCTTTGATTGAAAGTTTAACTTTTTTGTTGGATATTAATAGTTTTTATTTTATGATTCAACTGCCTAGGTACAAGTTGAAGTATTTCTTGACATTGTTTCAATGAGGATTAATAAAAAAAATAAGTTTTAAAACATAAATGTACTAATTTATATTTTAAACAAGAATGATTATAACTTAAATAGAAAACAGTTGAACTCAGCCAAA
This sequence comes from Belonocnema kinseyi, assembly GCF_010883055.1. Lineage (NCBI taxonomy): Eukaryota > Metazoa > Arthropoda > Insecta > Hymenoptera > Cynipidae > Belonocnema > Belonocnema kinseyi. The sequence continues at coordinate 74,586,562 of NC_046659.1, read as the reverse complement.
AGAAATTTCTTGTAACTTAAAATAGGCTAAACTTGATTTGTTTTTGAGCATATAAGACAAGTAAATCGCACATTCACATTTCTCGTTTTTATTTCCTAATATTAAAAGAGTAAACATGTAGAAATTCAAGACTTACAATTATTTTAAAACAAGAGTATACACGAATTTTAAAACGATTCCCCGAAAGGGAAATGGCTTAATGGTGTAATAATAATAACAATAATAATAAATTTTACCAGTTTTCAGTTTATTTAGTTTTGTAAAAAATTTGAAAAGGTGAAGTTTTTAGAAAAATATTTTCTTTCTCAGCTTTAACCCTCAGATGTATTAAAAATCAACTCGAATTACAATTTGAGCAAACAAATGAGGCAAGAATTGGTTAATTATACAATTTTATTTGATCTAAAATATATTTTTTGTATGAAAATTTCACGTTTCTCAGGCACGAATCAAAATTGTTTTTTAAAATTTCAAGTTTCATATTGAAATTGTTATTACTTTAGATGCTTTTTTGGTAAGACTTAAAATTATAATTTTTATCAAAAATCCCCTGTTCCAAAGTAGAATTATAATTCTTTAGAAAAACTACTTGTGACATACGTGAGTTTAAATGGAAGCTTCTAATGTGTCCCCTAAGGGTTCATATTTTTCTTGCACCTTCTTTACTCTTTCTTTACACACCTCCCACACACTAACTTGATGGTGGGAGAGGGACCTACAGTTTAAGGTAGATTCCGAACCACCAAGAGAAACAACTTTAAGGGATCGTCCATAAATTACGTAACGCGTTTTTCTTTTGTTTGAATAAAGACGAGCATGAAATTGATGTGAAGTTGAGAAAGACACAACGATATAAACAAAAGAAATAAGTGTTACGTAATATATGGACGATCCCTAAGTACTTAGAGAATCGAACCCACAAGCCGACGGATTGTGTCCAAAGCCTACTCTCTAGCCCCCACGACTATCGTCCCACTTCTCATATATAAGTTCTAATTGATTTTTAATAATTCATTATTCATAGTCAGATTGGCACTTTTTCACAAAATTCCCTGTTCTTAATGAGAATTGTAATTCTCTCTTAAAATTTCTTATTTTAGTGTTCAATTATTTTTAAATACCATGTGTTGACCTAGAATTACAATTCTTATACAAAATTTTCTGCTTCTATTATTATCTTGATTTCCGCGCGCTCCACGTTGCAATGCATGTATTCAAAATTTGATGATTTGTTTCGTTGTAATATCTAGAAGTTCCATATTATGTTTGTATTGAAAATTTTCAAACTAAATAATTTTTTGAAATGATCCCAGGAGTCTTTAAAATTTTTTAAATATTTTCTTATAATCATTCAAAACCTTACAGACCTGGTTTCAGTATCTTGAAAGATCTGCAATTAAAAAAAAAATCAACTTTTCTCAAGACATTCATTACTTTCTAATCTTTTTAACATTTATAAAACTTTGACATATCTTTCAAAATAATGAACATTTGAATAGAACATATTTTAGGATAAACACAAAACCCATGCGTCTATTGTAAACAAATATTGGAAATTTATTTATATCTTTTCGAAGGGTACCAATTTTAATTTTTAGCATCTTTTTCGTCATTGAAAATCTATCTTCAAATTTCAAAAAGAATTTCTTTTATGATGTAACAAAAAATCAATTTAAAAGCAAAAATTTTTTATATAAAAAAGGAAATGTTTAGCTTTTAAAATCTCCTAAGCTCATTATGTCTGAAAAGAAAATTCTATTCACATTAGACACAGCGAATTCTTCCATAAAAAGAAAAATATCGTTTTTGTAAACTTAAATTATTTAGAACAATTATAAATTTGAATTATGGACTATATATAGCAGTATGGTGGAGCTAGTCAGCTTTTTTAATACATATAAAATGTAAGACAAATTTTACCATGAAAAGAGGACGAAAATTTTATTTCTGTTAAATTAAATTATTTATAACAAAACGCAATGTTAGCTGTTAAACAATTTCTGCAGCTAAGTAGGTTTAAGCAGCTACTTTGATAAGCATTACATAGCGCAGGATTTTTCTTTATGTAAACAGCATGAAAATAACGCATATCTTTAAAATTTGTTTGGAATAATAAAATTGTGTAATAAACAATTTCTTTGCCTAATTTTTATGCTGAAATTGTCATTCTAGTTCATTTTATAACTATATCTGAGTGTTTAAGCTGAGAAAGGACATATTTTTATAAAAATTTAATTTTTACAAAATCATAATGTCGCTCATTACGCCTGTTAGGTATCTAATCTTCTTCAGTTCTCAAAAAATATCACGAAGGGACTTTAACGTAATGAGTCAAATTTTTTTTTATTCATTGAGATGTAATGCGTCGAAAAGCAATTAAGACTTTTTAAAAAATAAGGTTGAATTGATAGCATCAATTCAACCGTTCTTTATTGGCAAAATTTAGATACACTCAAATTAGATGCGAATAACAGACTGAGCTCGG
>NC_046659.1:74571842-74583977 GCF_010883055.1 Belonocnema kinseyi | reverse complement strand
TAACAGACTGAGCTCGGGCGGGATTCTTACATGTATATATAGTCTAGGAACTTAGTGGGAGAAGGTTCAGAGTCGAAGGTTCAAATTCCCCTTTCTAACAGAGAAAAGAAAAAAAAGTAGAGATAACTTATTTTATTTATATGTGTCATATGTAATAATTTGTAAATTTATTCAACTTATTTCAAAATGGAAAGGTGTATGTGCGTTTAATATGCCTTAAATTCTCCGAAACAAATCAATTTGTGTTTTTAGCCTATTTTTAGGTTTCAATGTATTTCATTTCTATAAGCTTTTTAAAATTAATATTTACAGCCTTAAATAAATTCACATTTTATCAAACAATTTGTATCTTGTTTTGCAGGAAAGGATGAGAATGGTAAGGGGACTGAAGGAAACGCAGAAGAAACTAAATATCTGATGAAAGGGCAAAGACTGAAAGAAATTCGCGAAATTATGATAGTTTTAATGGGGAAATGGTTGAACTCAGGAAGTATGGAGATAATAATAAAAAGTTAGATGAGATGCAAGTTGGAATAAAGAAAACAGAAAGCTCGAACCGCGATTTTCGTGGGGACGAGAATAGGAATACGGAGAAGGAAAGGATGAGAAAAATGGAACAAAGCATAGAAAAGATGAAGAAGGAAGAAAGAAAACGAAACATAGTGATAAAGGGTATAAGATCAGTAGGTAAGGAGCTGAAGAAAGGAGCGGAACAAGTAATTAAAAGGATTCATGCCTAGATAGAGATAGATAAAGTGAAAAGTGTAGGAAGGGATGAGCAAAGGAGGGAGAAAATGGTATTGGTGAAACTAAAGAAATAGGAACATAAAAGGGAAGTGACGACAATAAAAAGGATGTTATGTGGAAGCTCGGAGAAATATAGGAGAAATACAGGAAACTGGAAGGGAAAGTGACAGGAGGTAAAAAAATAAGAAATAGAGAGAAGCTAAAAGAGATAAGAGGGAAATGTAAAAAAAAGTAGAGGATATGTTAATGGAATATTGCCGAATTGGAGAGAAAGAACAGGGAATTCATAAGAAATTTGAAACAATATGGGATGTAGTTATAACGATTGAGATGGTTTATCTTAGATGGAAATATAGAGGAAGACGAGGAAGGAGAATATACACGCTCAATATAAAAAAGGAGAACGTTAATTGCTTATGTGATAGTGGATGATGAAGTAAGATAGAAGGTGGAGAAACTAGAGGTAGCAGATAATATGGATTCTGATCACTTTCCTTGAATAGTAACATTAGAGGGAAGAAAAAGTAATACTAATATGAATAAAAAAGGAAGCAAAGGTAAAAGTGTAGGAAGAGGGGATTGATCAAGGAAAGGAAAAGAATAGTTTAGAGAAAAGGTCAGAAATATCAAAATGGTATAGGAAAATGCAGACGAGGAGATGCAAAACAAATTATAGAAAAAATAAACAGAATATTAGAGTGCAGAAAAAAAATTAAGTTAATAAAGGGGGGAATAGAAGTAGATGGGATGAGGATTGTAAAGAAACAAAGAAGAATGTCACAAAGGAATTAAGAAAGTGGAAGAAAGCAAAATCAAATGGAAAAGAATATAGGAGAAAAACGAAAGAGAATACAGAGTTGTGTGATCAAAGGAAAAAGGAAGAGAATAAAAGGTATGAGGAACAGGCGGAAAAGGCTAGGATCGAAGAAAAGGTTTGGAAGATAGTGAATAGAGTATCTTTTTTTTGCTTGAATTTGAAATAAGTTAATAGTACTTACTAAAAAGATCCAAATGTTTTGGTCAGAAGTTAATTCTTTTTAATAAAAAATTTGACTATCATATTTTTCGTGCGGAATTCATCTCGTAAAAATGTTTAATATTTATTTAAAAAATTCATATTTGTGTTTTATTAAATATTTGTCTTTTCAGGCAAAAAATGTATCTTTTTGTTAAGAAGTTCATCTTTTTCGTTGAACCTTCAACCACCTGGTTGAATGTTGAACACTTTTGTTAAAAATAAATATTTGGTCAAAAATTGATTTCCTCCGTTAAAACTTTATTTATTTCGTTAGGAATCGTTTATTTTCCTTATAAATTAATCTGTCCAGCTGGAAAATTAATCACACAGTTTTTAGTTTGAGATTTAAGTTTTTTCCTTTGTTGAAAATTCGCTATTTTTGGTTGAATTCAACGAGATTCTATTTCAGTTAAAATCTTTATTGGTAAAAATATCAACAAAGAAAGAAGATTAATTTTTAATCAAACAGTTGCGTTGATCTTCAGAAAATATATTATTTCTACTAAAACAGATGAATTTTTAAATCAAAAGACCAATTCATACAAATTTAATGTCCAGTAAAATTATTTTATATGAAGTATATTTTATGCGAAAATAATCAAATTTTTAACCAAAAACGATGGCATTATAAAAAAATTGTTAAATTTTTAAACAAAAAATAAAATTTATAACCAAAAAAAAAATCTGCAGGAAAAATAAAATTCAAAAAAATTAAATGTAAATACGAGGCAATTATAGTAAATAACTAGAAAGAATATTATATCAGGGTTACCGCAAATCTTCGGTTAAAAAATGAGCAATAAAATTCCCTGAATGTGTTTTGAAATTTTCGTTTACTGGACGCGTTTTTCAGTTACCTGGTTTTTTAGCGCGTAAAGTTTAATTGATAATTACTTTCTGTACAATTATGACAAATTCTTCGTTTTATTGGCGAATTTCGAGAAATTACCGACTAGTCCCCATCCCCCATAACAAATCGCAACGAAATGTCTCAACTTCTCCCTCCCTTCAAAAAAATGGTTAAATTTTAAAGCAATATATTGCATTATATCCAAAAATATTAAATTTTTACTAAAATGGATCCATTTCTAAATTAAAAAGACTAGTGATATCTGTGCAAGTGCACAGTTTGGAAAGTTACATATTTGTACGTGCACAGTTAGAAAACTGACACCTGTACACGTCTGAAATTTCGGCTAGAAAGTTATCTAAGTACCATCTGTGCACGTGTACAGTTTCCAAGTGACAATTAACAACCTTCTAGAAAACTCAAAATATTGAGGAGATCCGGCTGAATTTCAAGTTTTAATTCATTGAAACTGTTTCATATATTGTATATTGGAGTTGAAAATTCTATAAACGAATTGATTCGCCGGAGTTGAAAATTGTCTAGATAAGTTATTCTAGATTCAGAAAAGAAGCGCAGAGACTTTGATTGTATGAGATATAATTTTGTTTGACATTTTAATCTTTATTAATTTTCTGAGCTTAGAATTGATAAAATTTTGAAAAATATTCTGTATTGTATGAACTTGAAACTTGGGAGTCAAAAACATCTAACAGTTAGAGTGCGCACGGCTTAAGCATGCAGTGTCATGGTTACGTGGGTAAAAACTAACTGAAACACAATTGTACATTTACCAAAATGAGTCAACTTACAGAAAAATAGTAACGTTTTTATGCTAAAAAATCAATGATTAACAAAGTATTTAATAGTATGTTTTTTGTTTAAAAAATCAATTTCCAATTTTGAAAAGCGAGTTATTTAGTGAACTGTGACATTTTTAAGGCAATCATATGTATTTCCCAGAGAACAGATGAATTTTTCACCAGTAAATATGACTTATCAACGAAAAAAACCCATTTTTCACTGCGCAGTTGAATTCTCAACCAAAAAATGAACTTATTTAATTACTAGCGATAATTATAAAATTAATGAATCAATTTTCAACCAAAAACTTAATAGCGAAATTTGTAGATTAAAAAATATTAATCTGTAACCAAAGAAATTCATTTTTTTACTAAAATGATTAAAATACAACTAAAAAAATAAAATGTCAACAAAGTGGTTTAAGTTTTAGACCATTAGTTTAATTTTTTCCAAATTGTTAATGATTGCATAAAATTGTTGAATTTTTTAGTCGAAATTAAGAATTTTGTACAAGAAGGTTGACCTTTTAACAAAAAAAAATTAATTTCTAACAAGAGCGTTCAATTTCAACTGCAACAGGTTAATTACAAACGAAAAAAACAGTTTTATTGTTAATGAAATTAGTCCATCTTTCAGCCCAACCGTGTTGGGTAAACTGCAATCTTCACGAAAAGTCGGCAAAATTCGTTGTTTTTTACATGATTGGTACCCGAAGTATCCCTTCTATCAAAATGAATCATCGTGAAAGCATTAAATCTATTTTATGCCGATTTGTTGAAGATTCTGTAAAATAGTAGTTTTTTCGAGTCGAAAACACGAAATCTGTACAAAACAGTTAAGTTTAAGAAAAGGTTTATTCAAACTGGTAAATTTCGAAAATAAAAAGGCGAATTCTATAAAAAAAGCGTTAAATTTTCCGCTAAAACGTAAAATTTTTAACTTTGAAGGAAATCGTTAATTTTGCAATTAAAAAATTGGCTTTCAAGCAAACGAAAAAAAAATTTCATCAAAATTTTCCAATTAAAAAAATGGATTTTCACGTAATAAATTTGATTTCCGACGGAGGAGTTAAATTCAAATAAGTTGTGGATTTTCTCAATAAGAATGTTCATTTTCTGCCAAAAAAGCCGAATTTAGAACAAAATATAAATTTTTCCACCAAAGTATTATATTTTCAATTAAAATTTATCGATTTTCAACCGATAATATAATACTTGAATTTTAAATCAGAACAATGATTTTTAAGCTAAAAGACAGGTTTTCAACAAAATGGTTATATTTTCCACCAGACATGTCTCTTCAAACAATAACGTTTTTTGTCGAATAAAGAAGTTTTTAGTAAAATAGTCACAATTTTCAACCAAACAGAAGAATTCGCAACCAAAAGAAATTAATTCCAAACCGAGAGTTTGCTAGTGAACTTTTTAATTAAAAAGAATTAAGTTACAGACAAAAAATAGTTGGATTTTCGTATTAGGTTTTATTAATTCAGTTTGCATTTCAGCGACAAAATTAGTCAAAGTAACCATACGCCCATTAAAAAGGGTTTTGCAGTCTATTAAAACATTAATTAACTCTCTTTACGTACTTCCCATCCACCCCTAAGGCAAGAGGTAAGGTTGGCAAAAGTACGGGGTAAAGTCGTGCAGAAATCTTTCTGCCTATTTTATTACTGTAAGTTATTTTTCAAGGGGGAAAAAGCTTCATGAATCTCTGTTCTTCTTACAGTGGTGGATGGAATGTACAGTGTTGGAGTAAACCTGCATACAGCACGTGCTAATTCTATTCATGAAGGATGCTACGTGACTATGCATGTTATAAGGAAAGGCTACTTTCAGAGATTTCTTTATCGTCCACCTCCTGATCAAGCTGATGTATATGACGTACCAAATCGCTTTCATGTAACATTGCCAGATAAAAGGAAGCTTATTGCAGATAATAAACATTCATTGGAGAGTCGCTATTTTATTGATACAGGAAAAACCTATATCTTATCTGGTGCGTTCTCTGTTGTCCCTAACGAAGATGAGACTCACGTTGTGTTAACGGTGAATTATCCTGAGACTTACACCTTGCCTGTTAATCTTCATGCAGGAGTAGATTACCTTAAAGGAATCTTCCTAAGTGGGCAGAAAATAACTTTGATTTCCGAAATACGAAGAGTAATCGACTTATTGCAAAATGTAAATATGGGTTTAATCGTCAAGGTAATTATCGTGTTTCAGGAGCAGGAATATCCAACGGTTGCTCTGAAAATAAAAATTAATGCAAATTAATAGACCGACAAATCCTACATTGCAAAATGCTCAAAATATCGAAAATTGAAAGAATTTCAAAAGTTTAAAAACTCAAAAAATGTTCAGTATTTCAAAAAATTTCAAAAGTTTTCAGAACTCTCGAAGTCTTACAAGTTTAAACAATATTTCGATTTAATTTTGAAAATTTCAAAAACTCTCAATACTCTCAACATCTTTTAAAATTTCGGAAGTTTAAAATAATTTTAACATCTTTTTAAATTGAAAAGGTTTTAAATATTTTTATGAATTTCAAAGTTTATCTAAAATTTGCAGGTCTTAAAATTTTTATTAAATACCATTTTCTTGTTAAGTATTTTAAAATGAAGACATTTAAAAAAATCAAAAACAATTCAAACGCTTTTGAAATAAAATTTTTTTTTAATATCAAAGACGTAAATTCATAATATCAAGTAATTTACAGAAATGAAAAAAATGTCAAAAATTAAAAAGTGATGAGTATTTCAAAAAAATTCGAAACTTTTCAGCATTCTAAAAGTTTGCCAATTTTCAACAATATTTAGATTTTTTAATTTCAGAAATTTACAGCAATTAAGTTGAAGGCTGCAACAACTCACTAAGCGTACGAAACCTCGTAGAAGTATTGTCCAATCGGGACAATCTATCAACGGAAAAAAGTAACTGAAACGTAAAACAAAATATATCTTCGTATTCAGCCTGATGCGGCTGACAAATTTTTTCTGTGAAACTTTTTCATACGACAATTATTACCGCATCAAGCTGAATACGAATGTATATCTCGTTTTACGTTTTAGTCACCATTTTTTTAGGATTGATTTTCCCGAGTGGACAATACTTCAACATGGTTTCAAGAGCTTAACGATTTATTGCATTCATTACCTCTATTTCATAGATTTTCAGTACTGTCAACATTTTTTCCAATTTTAAAGTTTATCTAAAATTCGTAGGACTTACATCTTTTTTAAGAATAAAATTTTGTTTTCTAAATATTTTAAAAATTAAAATTTTTTAAATTTTCAAAATTTTGAGAATTTCAAAGAATTTTAACGTTTTCAGAATTTAAAAAAATTTGAAAGACTTTCCATATCTATTAGAATTTTAATCCATGCCATAAATGTTCAAGAATTTCAGAACTTTAATATTATCAAAAAATTGCAGAATTTTCAAGTTTACTAAAATTCCAAACCATTTAAGAACTTATTTAGATTCTCGCTAATTTTTAGGATTTTTATTTTTTTAAGTTACGTAAATTTTAAGATTTAATTTTTTTTATAAATTTCTAAAATAATTAGCATTTACTTTTACTAGCGTAAGACAATTTTTAAAATCTTTCTTACATTTAAATTTATGAAAAAATTTGTAATTCCTTCAATTTTTTTAGTATGTAAAGTATTATTAATATTTGGAATCTTTAAAAGTTTTTGCAATGATGACAATTTTTCGTACTGCTAAGATTTTTTCACATTCTTATAAAATCTTTTTAATGTTAAAAAATTGTCAAATTTTGTAATATTTTAAATTCCGATAATTATTCATTTCTTACTCTCAATTTTGGATAAATTCAGAAATTTTTATCAAGAAAATTAAAAAATTTCAAAGAATTTCAAAATTTTCATACTGAAATTCTTTAACATTTTTCGCATTGAATAATTTTTTAAAAATACCTCCACATAAGAGGAAATCATGCTAGTGTCAATTATATATATTGAAATTAAAAGCTATTAATTTTTCATTGATAGTGGAATAGTTAAACTTGTATTCGAAATAATTATTTTTAATTAAAAATACGGATTTTTAAGAAAATAGTTAAATTTTTAATCAAAGAGAAGGATCCTCCAACAATTAAATTATTTTCTTTTTATAAAATGGTTAAACTTTCAACTAAGTCGTTAAATTCTTGACCAACAAATATTAATTTTCACGAAGTGTCTTGTCGTCCCGAAATTCGGGATGACCGGCCTATTCTCACCATTTGGCTAGTCACTATTTGGCTCGTCGTTCTGAAAATGATGTATTCTTTAAATTTTACTCCTTTTGAGTTAGCCAAAGATTATAAAAACTGCTAGTTGTCCCTAGAAAAAATGCAAAAACGAATAAAACTAAAAGTTAGCTTATGTTTTAGAAAATGTAGTCCGTTAAGCTTTAACTCATCCAAATCAGTTTATATATTTGCTCTGTGTCACCATAGTCTCAAGTTCGTTCGAAACCTCTCTATGATTTCCGCGCGCTTGGATTGGATCTTACTTTTATCATTTGAAGCTTGATAAAACTATGAAAGCTTTATATTTTTATTTATTTATTTCAGTTAATAATACAAATACACCAAAAGTCTTCAGTTTTTTTTGGTGAAAATAAGGAATATCTTGGTAAAAAGTTTAAAATTTTTTAAATAGGATTAGCTACGAGAAATAATTCAAGTTACACCCAGAAACCTTTCCAATATCTCATAAGGAGAAAGGCGGCCTTGTGTCTAATCTCAGAAATAGTTTAAGGTAACATCCTCTACTGCCTTTCCAACCCACCATTGGGGGCGGGAAGTCACCCCTGTGACTGATCACAGAATTAATGTAAGATCACACCCCTGCCCCTTTTCCAACAACTCGTGGGGAGCGAGAAGGGACTTCTGTGATTGATCACAGAAATAATCTAAGGTCACACCCTACCTCTTTTCCAACTTAGTCAAAGTAATTATATAAGTTACTCAGCTACTCCTTTTCAGTGCTTCGAAATATTTCGAATATTTCAAAATTTAAATAATAAAATTTGAAATAAGTTGGTGGTAAGCATGTTCTTAATAGATTCCGCTGAACACAACTTAAATATCTTGATGTTGGTAAAGGTAGAATAACTGATAAAACTCGAAACTAAAAATGAAGTGACAGGTGGCGACAGGAAAAAAGATTATTCCATAATTAGTACTGTATAAATTGATTAACAGGAATTAGTGTTTTCTATCTTATTGAAATAAAAGTTTAAAGATGATAAGGCTAAAAAATAGTGCGAGACTCGAGGACTGAAAATCACTATACTTTTTAAACTATAAATGCACTATTAGCATTTTTTCAGAACGATTGGCTAAATTGTGAACATAGGCTAGTTGTCCCGAATTTCGGGATGACTAATATTTTTGATAATTTTTGTTTAGTTGAAAGGATAAATTTCATAAAATACATCCTTTTCGGGACGACTAGCCAAATGGTAAAAATAGGCTAGACGTCCCGAAATTCGGGATGACTAGACGCAGTCTAATTTTCAAAGGAAATATAACATTTAGAGTTTCAACTAAAAACGATCAATCCTTAACCAAAAATATAATTCTTAAATTTCTTCATAAAGAGATCAATTTTCCGTAGAAACAGAAAAAATTATTTTTTAGAAAAATAGTAAGATCTTCCATCAAATTGTAGAATTTGTTACCACATATAATAATTTCCAACCAAAAATATGGCTCTTCTTCCTGCGTGTTTGGTTACTATGGGTTATTTTTCCAGTGAACAAAAGCTTCATGAAGCCTTCATTGCTATGTAATGAACTATGTTCATTACTATGTATATTGTAAATATCGGTACTTTTGCTGGATACCTAGTTTCTCCACCTAACATGAATGACATACCAAATTTTCTTTTTGTAAAAGTATCGGATAAAATGAAGTTCCATGCGGATATGGTACCAATCCAGATTAGGGATGATGAACGTTTAACGGAGAATCGCTATTTCATACAAATAGAAGAAATCTCTTTGTATCCTCTGACCTAAAACCTACAAATGTCCAACGTTTCGGTATTCGTACAGCACCCTTATCAAGGCAAGAAAAATTTAAGTGGTAGAAATTGACAGCACCCAAGAACAGGTGTTCTCTCTTTGATACCTGAGAATCGAATGAGGGTCAGTAGGCCAATCTATTGTAAATACACACGTCAAATGTAATTAATCATATTAGCATAACTTTTGTTCAGCCTAACTAAATCGGTTTTTAAATTAATAGATAACTTTGTTGTTTTTTAATATAAAGCATTTCCATGAATTCCCTCTTTCTCTCATAACTTTCACTATGCAAAATTTAAATACTATCCCAGTCAAACTCATGATCAACATCAAGAAATTCTTTTGTATGTCTGACAAGAACACTTATAACAGCGTCCCAAACGAACATTACTTTTGTGTTCCTCTATCCTAGGATTAAGAAGTCTGCCAGTCTGTCCCACGTAATTCATCTTACAGATTCTGCAAGTGATCTTATAGACAACAACACCCTTCTCAAAATTATCTAAGGGATCTTTGCAAAGATTTATCACCAAATTTATTTTAAATGGAATGCGGAAAATAGTATGAATTTAAAAATTTTTTAACATAAATTCAATAGTTTTAGAAATTTGACCAAAAAATGGAAGAACAAAATTATTAAACGAACTATGATCGTTTAACACTTTCTGATTATCTACAAGCAAATTATTAACCTCTTTGTTTTTGATTTGTTAAACTCTAATTGCAATATGTTTCTCAATTTACTTTTTTGGATAATGATTCAGAATAAGGATATTCCTAAAAATATTCAAATTTCTTGTGCGAAATGAATAATGGAACAAACCTAGAGCTCTTACAACTAAGTTTTTATTTACTGCAATTTTGTTTTAAAAGGGATGAGCAGAAATGAAATTTAACATTGTACCTGAATATGTACTTTTTCTGTACCAATTGGTAAGAATATTTCCATCACAACCCTTAATTACCTCTATGTCCAAAAAACTTATATTATAATCCTGTTCTATTTTATGAGTAAATTGAAGTTTTGGATGAAAACTGTTAAAAGTATCAATGACGATCTGTAACTTTTCTAGAGGAACGCATATTAAGGTATCCTCGACAAACCGAAAATAGAAAGGCAAAACAAAATCTAATTAACCAAAAACAAAAAACTCCAAATCTGCTATCACTAGTTCTGCCAAAATTGGAGAAATGACTGAGCCTATGGGTATACCAGTATTCTGTCTATAGAAAGATCCATTAAATTTAAAATAAGTTGACTCCATAAAAAACTATAAAATGTTTCAAATCTTCTAAAATATTTTAAATTTCGAAGATTTGGAAAATATCAACAATTTTAAAAGTTTTGTAATATTTGAAAATTTTCAATATTTATCAGAAGTACATTTTTTTCAATTTCAAAGAATTTGACAATATTTTAAATATCAAATTTTTTTTTAATTTTCAGGATTAACCAAATTTTTTCAATTTCAAAATATTTTATTTTTTAATTTCAAAGCAATTTTAAATGTTAAAACTTTCCAAAATTGTAAAATTTAAATATTTTTTAGATTAAAAAAAAAATTCTGACAATATTGATAAAGCTTGAAATCTTTGAAATTGCTTTCAACATTTTTTCAATGCAAAACATCTTCCAATTTCTAAATCTTTTGAAATGCAATAAACTCTTTGCGTACCCGTTAGCCGGAAACTATTACGAAAAAATTTACGATTCAAAAAAATTCCCCAACCCCTTGAACTTTTGAAAGAATACATTTCTTTCGAAACGCTTGCCTAATATCTGCTCATTAGGAAAACTTTTGTGAAATTTATTTTAACTTCAATAGGCATTTCATAAGATTTTGAAATTCTAAAAATTTTAGGAATTTTAGAATTCTAAAAGTCTTGAAGTTCTTTGAATTTTTAGAAAATTTCGTACATAAAAAATTTCTACAATTTTCAAAAACTGGAAGAATTTCAAAGAACAACTAAATGTTTTTAATTTAAACGTTTCCAGAATTTCAAAAATTTTAAATTGATTTAAGATTTAAAAGGATTAAGAAATACATTTAAAAAATTGTAGATTATTAGAAATTAATTGTGTGCTTATAGTCGCAAGAACTGAAAATTGTTACTTTTACCAAATTTGTTTCAACTTATAAGTCGCACATAAAGTTCTGTAATTATCCAAAACTTTCGAAAAACTTATTGTAATTTAAAAAAAAAATTTAATTTCTATCTGAGTTTCCTTTAAAAAATATCTATTGGCCCAAAGGGCTGAAGACTTTTTCGAATCGTGCATTTTTTTAGAAATCGTCTCCAGCTAGCGGTCACGCGAATGCTTCAAGATATTTAAACAAATTAAAAAACTCTTAGAATTTGAAAAATGTTTAAAACTGAAAATATTTCAATAGTACAGTGAAACTATTTTACAGCGCCGATTTTGGGGCTGACGGTGAATGTAAACTAACTCTTTGTAGCCCGCTCGGCTTTTGTTTGTTCACGCTTGACTGCTCAGCTACGGCGCACAGTGGGGTGAAATCGGAAAAAGAGGTTCAAAATGACATTTAGAACGCAATTATGCACCGATTTTAGAATTTTTTTTTTTGAAAAATTCAGAACTAAATTTTTCAGAAAATGGTGGGAGTAGATTTTTTATTTTTTTGTTTATTTAATTTTTATTTTAATGCAAACATCGA
>NC_046659.1:74569672-74571742 GCF_010883055.1 Belonocnema kinseyi | reverse complement strand
GTTCTGAATTTTTCAAAAAAAAAAATTCTAAAATCGGTGCATAATTGCGTTCTAAATGTCATTTTGAACCTCGTTTTCCGATTTCACCCCACTGTGCGGCGCGGCGCGACGTCAATTCTCGGAATGGCTGATAAATTACACATACATTGCCGTAATTATCCAAAACATCCTAATCCTAATCTCCTATTAAAATAAAAGTAAAAGTTCAGTCTGAAAGCCTATATTTCTAATTTGAAGTATCGATAACCCCAATGCTGTGGGGAGTTTCCCTACTCTTGTAATAATTATTATATGTATTATTGTAATTTTCTTTCCTTTATCATTCTGTACTCATTGAAATAAATAAAAATAAAATACAATGTGGCTAGTTATTAATAAAATAAGATATGAGCTTATGTTAATTAGATAAATCAGTACGAGTGCAACAAAAACGCTAATTTTGGTAGTTTAAACTATTTTTTATAAATTCTTCCTTCAACTTTGCGTTTTTTAAAACTAGGTTTCACGAAATTTGAATTTTTAAGACAATACACATTCACAGCTTGTGAATTTCAAAAAAAACCTCAAACCAAGTTTCATGAAAATCTAAAATAGTTTCTACATACGTGTAGAGTGTAAGAAGGCATATTTTTTAGATTTAATAAAATTATAGCTTGTTTAATAATAATGATTAAAATAATGGCCTAGACAGTCCGAACCATCTGCACGTTTATGTACGTTTGTAACTCTGCACAAACAAACAAAATACCATGATTTTCATACCCAAAAGGAAACTTTTCTAAAAACTCCAAATGGAAAAATTGATAAAAGTGATCGTGCTTTTTAATTGTCAAAAAATATATCAAATTTTCAGCACTAGTGATTTTTGGTTTTAAGGTATTTTGGACCAACCCTATTACAAATGCTTAAATTATTAATTTAATTAATATATTTTGAGTAAGAAAATAGTAGCGTAAGGGAAATTAGCGGCACGATATTTCGCGCTTCGTAGGTTGAAAACTAAATACTTGACATTTAAATAGATTGACATTTTAATATTTTCAAAACTGAAGAACATATGTAAATAGTGGTATTACAAAAATCCGTTTTGTTATCATAGATACTTGTATCAATCAATGTAGATATAACTTCACATTCCGTGAAAATAAGAAATAAACACTATAGATCAAGTCCACTCCTCCAATAACAGAAAATATTTTATTTTATTTATAACTAAATAAAAATGTATATAAAAAATGTTTAGATTATATTTTTTCTGAAATAAGGTCTTCTCTCTTTGCTCCACTGAGAATCGAACCTCAGAACTTCCGCCAGAAGGTCGGGTGCTTTCCCATAAGGCTATTAGAGAGATGAAAAAAATCAGTAGTTAAAGCTACCATAGCCAGGTATTACTTTTATGAATTACAAAAATTGAAAAAGAATTATATTACATTATTTAAGAGATGACTCATTCGACAGAGTTGATTACTAATTTTCATAGATTTTGGAAAAATATCTACACTGATTGATAGTAACTATCTCTGATGATAATTCAGATAATTCGATCTCTCTAATAGCCTAATGGGAAAGCACCCGAACGGCAATCGAAAGTTCTGTTTCGATTCCTAGTGTAACGAAGAGAGAAGATCTTTTTTCAGAAAAAAAATTAATTTTAAAACAATAACATGTAATTTTTTGGTTAGTGCTGTATATTGGTAAATCTAAAAAGAAAATAATAATGAAAAATGGATCCCTGGGACTATTGCTAAAGAGATTAAATATCGGGAAAGGGATTTGACTTAATCATATAATGACTTCACGTCAGAGGTCTGGGTTTCAATCCCTAAGCCGGTACCTCTGGACATTTTTCTTTGTACGTATACCGAGTTTCTGTGGTTCGAAACCCACCTTGAACTGTGGCTTCCTCCATCGTGTACTTGACTGCAACCCAGTCCGGCAATGATGACGTAAAAAAACCAGGCTTTGTCCAATACCAGATGTATACATATGAAACCGGTATTTTTTCAAGAAAAAAACACATTTATTTCAAGAGAATGATAACAAATATTTTATTCAAAGTATGCGCCCTCG
>NC_046659.1:74542920-74569572 GCF_010883055.1 Belonocnema kinseyi | reverse complement strand
TCGAAATTACTTAATAGAGTTGTCAATTCTTTTTTTCTGTAGATCTTTATACTTGAGAAGCTTTACACTGTCTTCGCACGATCAAACTAACTCTTGCAAATCTGCCTAACAACATTAGTTTTCTAGTAGATCAAGAATTTGTTTAGGCTTTTTTAAATAAAATATGAAACTGGCCTTTAGAATTTCAAAAATCATTATTGGCCTAGATAATCTCAAAGTTTCCGTAGCTCAAATTTTCATTATCGAAAGTATATACTCTATTTGGATTAAAAGATCACATTCTCAGACTAAATGAAAACATTAAAAAATATATAGTTCTCGATACGTGACAGGATTAGAGATTGTAATTTCAGAGTCTACCGCTCCAAGATTATTAATTATATCTATTTTCATACGAATGTAATCATACTTCTAATAATTTGAACAATAACCATAATAACGTCAAATCTATTTATTTAGAATATGAATACACACATATGTCTAAAGTATACTAATAATTTATCAATACAATGTCATACATCAGTTTACTATTAATGTATAACCTGATTAGTGGAAGAACTTGTATATAGTCAGACAAGACACTAAATATATCACTGTCCACCGCGGCTGACCTTGGACCTTACTCACCGCACGAGACAGTCCCTATAGGGCTGACAAGTGACAAACGAGCCGCCAAAAAAATAATTGGTCAGGTCTTTCCTGCCTGACATAATCAGCGCAATGACGTATCTCTTTCTTACTATTTTTTAAACTAAACAATTCTAAAGAAAGGGAATAAAAAGGGAATAATTCCTTATTTTCCGAAAACTCAAAACTTACTATATTTTTAAACCCCTTTTCAAGATTGCAGTTATTAAAATAATTCAGAGGTGCGATTTTTGCAATTTCATAAACAATTTGAAACTGTAGCTTGATTACCCATGGATGGAACTTTTACAATAGATTTTTTGTATCAAAATCCATTCAACTGTCAACAATTTTTGAAATTGAATGTTCTATTAGTCAACCAAAGCTTACAAATAAAGAAATGTCTAGAATTATAAAGTAAACCCACACTAAACCTATAACTCGCTACAGAACACTCTCTTTTCTTATCTGAAATTTATCAATTGCTCAAAATAAATACATTTTTAAATAAATACGACTCAGATCGTACAATCGATTGAATTGATATCACTATTTTGTCTATGATGTGACAGCTCGATCTGAAGCTACTCACCCTTTTATTATAGACGGACCCTTTTATTAATTTGTTTTAAGTGTAATTGTCTAACCTATACTGTTCTTTTCCACTGAACAACGGAGACAACTCCTTCTTAATGACGAGTGCCAATCTGGGGTTACAATTCTCGCTTTTATTGTAACAAATGATACTTTGCCAGATAGATACAGTTATCACTGAATTTTCCGAAACAAAAGGGAATTCTATAAACTGGTTATCGATTACTTCTTCATTAATAAGTCTAAATAAATATGGCGGATATCTAATCCATTCATGGACATAATTCTTACCAATTATTCCCTCAAAAACTTCTTTTCACTCTAATAATTACTAAAGGCAAATATCTAATTATCTATCACAGCTTATAAATAGAAAAAGTCTAAAACGATCATTTCAGTTCACACCAACTGATTTAAAGTTTACATAGGTGATTTTGTTGATGACTAATCGTTAAACAATAATTTAATTCTATTGATGGCATGATCGCCCGTTATTGAGATGAATTATTCGATAGTTTTAATTTGTCGAAAAAATGCATTATCAACAATGAACATTGTTCAAATTCAAGTAATGAATAATATTGTAGATTTTAACGTCACGACATAACAGGTTCCATTTGAAATTTTTGGTACAGTAGCTAGTTAATTTTTGAAATAATTAAATCTGTCAATTCCTGAAGTTTTCCAATAAATAAAAGATTCTGCCACATTTTTAATAGAATTATACTGCAAAAAATTGTGTTGGGTTGATACCAGAAATTACCAATCGTTAAATTTATTTTAGCGTTGTTTTGAAAGCATTAGGAAAACACCTAAAGCACTACATTGACTCTACTTTTTCATGATTAACTTGATTTTTTAATTTTGATTTTGAATAATATGGACAAATATTGAATTGCTATGCAAACATGATGAGCAGAAAACAGATTATTTGAAATGTGAATAGAGTAAGGTGAGATTAATCGAAACATTCACGAATTTCACCATGTTGCCTTCATATTGCTTCAGTGAATCAGAAAATGTGACAACATGATTTTCAATTAAATAATTATATTCACAAGGTTAAACATGTTTATAAGCTTCATCCATTTGATATTAACATACGCAGTCCTGAGTAAATTCATATATTTTCGCGAAAAAAATTTCAAGCTTTCCCATATCGAATTTATAGACATTTTCTACCATTCTTTAATGAATCACTTTTCTCTAATTTCATTAATAGAATTTCGCTAGTTATTAGTGAAATTGCTCAAATTTTTATTTACATAGTATATTCAAAGTAATTTTATTTGATTAGAAATTAATTATTGTAATTTAAAAAAATCAGAATAAATCAATTATTTCTTAAACTGTAACAATATTTTTCTAAGATTACTATTAATTTTAAAAACTCAAAACTTTAATTCAAGGAAAAATATTGAAAAATTACTAAAAACTAATTTCAATTTAAAATATTAAAATTTTTTCATTAAAAAAAAATAATAACTTTGTTCGGATGATTTAAAAATATATCGCGTGGATAGTCCAGTTTTTTAGAACTAATAATTGATAAAGAAGGTACTATAAAATTGCTTGTCTTCTTTTAAATTCAAGAAGCGTGAAGAAAAATCAGGATTTCAGTTAAAAAGAGTTTTATTTATTTTTATTTAAAATTAAGGAAATAGATTATAGTGATTAAATATTTCGTACCATTTATTTTTTCTGTCGAATAAGATTTTCTCGTCAGACTACTTTCTGAAAAAATTCGTTTTTATTCAGAAATTATTTATTTAGAATGTATTTAGAATTTAGATTATTTAGAATGTTCGGGTTTGGAATTCAAGATTTTCGTAGAAAATTTAATTTTGGTTTAAAATTCATATTTTTATGAGAAAAAGTCAATCTGAAATCTGTTTTTGATGAAAATTACATTTTCTTATTTTTGATTTTAAAATTCATCCTTTCTAGTAAAACTTTTTATATTTCTTGGGTAAAAGAAACAACTGTCAGATTAAAAATTAATCTTCTTTGCTAAAGGATTTAACTATTTATTTTGTTTGAGCATTTTAATTGCACCACTTTTATTTCGAATATTCCTACTTTTAGTTGAAAACTCATAACTTTCATTGAAAGTCTAACTTTCTTGTTGGAAATTGATTTTGCAAAAGTTTATAGAAATGAAAAACATAAGAAATCTGTAAGTTAAAAAAAGAACCAAATTGCTTAAGAGATTTAACTCTATTCAAAACAATGAGAATGCAATTTCTCGACACTTAAAATAGGCTAAACTTGATTTGTTTCTGAATATATCAATCAGTTAAATGCACATCCACATGCCTCGTTTTTCAGTTCCTAATACTAAAAGGGTAAACAAGTAAAAATTCGAAAATAATAATTTTTTTTAACAAGAATATACACACATTTTGAAACGATTTAATAAATTATTATATTATTTTATATTACAAACAGGCGTATGGAATGATATTATGAATTGTTAACAGTTTTTAGTTTATTTTTTTAACAAATGTGATGAAGTAAAGTTTTTGTTTAGAAAAATACTTCCTTTCTTGGCTTTAACCCTGAGTTAAAGTATGAGATGAGAAAAAAATCTTAAGAAGTAAAAGTGCTTATGTTGAAAATATATACAACTTTGTTTTAGATGATTTTCATCAGAATCCTAATTCTTTTTTAAAATCGCAACATCCATGTAAAAACAGTTTTGCTGTTAAAAACTTTCTTGTTCCACGTCTACATCATTTTTTTAAAAAGAGTTAAAGTTGATCTTTTGAAAAAATGTTTACTACATGTATAAATTATTATGTTATTGAAGTCCCTATTCCAAACCAGAATAAGAATTCTTTTCAAAAACTCCACGTTTTAAATTCAAAATTTTCTTATTTTGGAATGTTTCTAGTTACAACTAACAATCAGAATTTTGTTTAATTTCCCTGTTCCAAATAAGAATGATAATTCATTCTAAAAATCCCCCATTCGGAGGCAGCATTATTTTTTTGATCTAGAAAGATTATTTGCTTAAAATCTGATTTATGATTTTTTTCAAAAATTCTGTGTTCTTAGTCAAAATTTGGATCCTTTTGGAAAATTCCTTATTATAGATCAAAATTAAATTTTAATTAGAAAATTCCCGCTTCTAAAGTAAAATCAGAATTATTTTCGAAAATTCGGCGTCCCAAATTCAAAATGTTACTGTTTTGGAAATATTCTTATTCCATATCGGAATCATAAATGTTTGAGAAAATTCTTAGTTCTTATGGAGAATTGTAGAAATTTTAAAAAATTCCATATTTTGATCTGAAATATAATTTTTTTACACAAATATTCATTGTTTCACACCAGAATCAGAATTGCTTTCGAAAATTCAACGTTTCAAATTTAAACTGTCATTATCTGAAGAGGCTTTTTGTTGAAAATTTTGTTTTCAATCAAAATTATAATTATTTCTTAATACCTTACTTAAAATTCAAATCATTTTCGAAAATTCCCTGCTCAAGCCCAGAATTATAACTTTTCTGAAAATGTTCTGCTTCAAGAGATAATTCTAATTTTTTAGCAATATTCCCTGTTTCAGATCTGCAGTAGAATTATTTTCAAAAACCTTCTGTTCCTAAGCATAATCATTATTCTCTTTCAAAATCTTTCGTTTCAAGCAAAAATTGTATCCCTTTAAAAAAATTATTTTTTCTAGATATGATTCATAATTTTTTCTCATTAATCTAATTTTCTAAATCATAATCAGAATTCTTTATAAAAAATCCTGTTTCAAAGACAAATTTATTGTAAATTTTTCTAAAAATTCCTCCTTTCATATTTGAATTATAATTGCTTTCGAAAATTCAATGCAGGAGCTCAGAATCATAATTTTTGCAGATAATTCCCTCGATCGATCATTCTGCGGATAATCAAAGATAAATTTAGATCAACATTTATTTTTCAAAGTTTTAAAGAAATTTTTGGAAATCCGTTCAAATTACTGATGCTCTATTGAATTATCTACTGGAGACGTGTAACCGGATTTTTTATCTGCTCTCGTTCAGATTATGTACAGATCTTGAACTTGGAAAAACTAGGTCTTGGCTGAATGAAAATCTTATTCGACAAAAGAAAAAGTTCGACAATATATTGCGTTATTACACACGGTTCCAAAACACTAGTTTTCAAAGAAATATTTATACTTCTCTGCGCAGATTAAATGTGACAGAAGGCAAATAATTTTAGAATGTACCTATTATCTGCAATGAGAGATTACAAACATGAGCATTTTCCATGCTCTCCCGCTAAAATTCTATTCAATGAAAATCGTATTTAGAAACTGGCATGACTTTTGAAATATTTACGAAATTTATTTTTTTTAACCATTTTCTTCAAACTGAAGCATTAAAGTTTATAAAAAATTAGAATAGGTAAGGGGTGGTTTAAAAGGGGGTGCGAAGAAAAAATATAAGTGCAATTACATGGGTGTGGATGGCAGGGGTTATTCAAACCGATCAAGAATTTATTTTCAAAAAATATTATTGAAGCACTTTTAAGATTTTGTTTCATAATTCATTGTTTTTTTTTAATTTTATTTATTTATCGACTTCAAAGAAAAAAGTTCGATTTGAAGCTTGTTAAGAAGATTAAATGATATTCTCCGTAATTTTGTATGGCACTTAAACTTGTATTGATAAAAAAATAAATAAATTTCAATCAAATAAATGTCATATTTTTGCAAAAATATAAAAAAAAACGCCATATAGAAGTATGAAGAGACATTTTTCTACAACAGTTTTGGAGATACAACGCTGTTTGTTCGACTTGTTTTTTTATCCGGTGTCGCCTTGGCAAAAAAACGTGAATTTTTTTAAGACGAAAAAATCTCTTGACCTAAATTGACTTTACACATTTAAAGAGCCACCACTATTTTCTAAATTTCGATGTTATAAACAAAATTTCAAAGGATTAAAAAAAACCTTCAAAAATTGTGAAACCTGAGGCTTGTCCTTCGAAATCAAGTGATATACCATTCTTTAAAGTACTTTCTAGCACATTAAAATGCGTTGAAATATCTTAAAATTTCTTAAAATCCATTTAAATCACTGAAAATCTTTTAAATCACTTCAATATCCTATATTTCTTTGAAATCTCGTTCATAGAGAACATAGCTGATATATTTTTTATATATTAAGTAAAAAATATCGAATCTGATGTAAGAACGGAGAATGAGGTTTAAAAAAGATAATAAAGATAATTGATTAAAATTTCCAAGAAAAATTCAAGTGATAATTTATTATGAAAAATTTATTTCAACAAAAATTTTAAAACGCTTAAAAATAATTTAAAACATTTACAATGTTGCCCAAAAAGAATCTCGAAGATCTTGAATGAGTTTAAATATGTTTAGGAATATTTGAAGTTTCGAAGAGTTTACGAATATTTTAAAACATTTCTTATTATATATTTTGTTCAAATTGATACAAGTTCTGAATTTTAAAATCTGAACCAAAGTTTTCCAAAAATTTCCTAGAATCCTGAGAAATAAAAATTACCTCATTAGAAATTTTCCATATACGTTTTGGACAGATCAGAAATCTTAAAACATTTTGTTGAATTTTCTCAAGAAAGTGAGAATTATTATTCGAAATTGTTATTTATTTATTAAATTATTACCCAGTCAAATCGAAAAACTACACGCGTATGGTGCGCGCGAATGATGAAGCTAGTTTCATATCTTCAATTATTTTTTCATATTTTTTTAAAACCTTAAAGTCTCTTTTAAAATGATTGATCAACAAAAAATTTCATATTCAACCTTAGCGTTGAATTGTCGACCAAAGCATTGGAAAAATTTACCAAATTTGTACGTTCTTCCATATTGAATTTCGATAATCCTTTTTAGTGACAGTGGGAAATAATTTTTAATGCAAAATTCAAAATTTCAATTAAAATTTTGGTTTTAAGATTTAACTCTTTCTAAAATTATTTGAGGATAATTTTTCTTGAATTCTTGAGAAGATTCAAAAATATTTTTTAGGATTTCCGATATTTCGAAAATGCATTTAGAAGATATCTAATGAGGTATTTTCTATTTTAAAGGATTTTACGGAATTTTCGAAAAAATTTGGTTCAGATTTAAAAAAATGCATAACTTGTGTAAGTTTAAAAAAATGTTTTATAAAAAACATAATTAAAATGGTTTAAAAATGTTTTAAAACTTTTTAAAACTTTAAATATTGCTCAAAATATTCAAACTGGTTTAAACTTCTGAAGATTATTTTTGGAAATTGTGTAAATCTTTTTAACTGTTTTAAAATAGATACAAATATTTGTTAAAATAAATGTACAAGTCGAAAATCACTTGAAGTTTCACAGGGAATCCTTAAAAAGTTTCTGCTTTCTTTGTTTGGAAAATTTTTAAATTGTCTTAAAATTTTTCAAATTCTTTTTTGACAATTTAAAACATCTTTCAAAATTTCTTGATATCTTTCTGAATATTCTCTTAAAATTGAATCGACAACATAAAAAATCATTTTTAATTTTGCTGAAAATCCTGAAAACATTTTTATTCTCTTGAAAGATTTTAAAATAGCTCAAAATATAAAATATATCAAAATATATATCCTAAAATATTTAAAATATTTTTATAACTCAAAATTTTTCCTTGATATAAATAATTTATAATTAACAATAGAAAATTGGCTTTTTTTACAGAAAGAAATTATTTTTCATCTAATTCGTATCAAAATCGCTTAACAAACTTAGTTTTTTGGAAAATATTGTCAACACTTAAAGTTTATCTTTGTCATGGATAACTTAAGTAAGCAAAAAATGACTCCCTATCTTATATGTATCCTAATAGTTTATCCAACTTATTTTGCTGTTAAAAATGGTTTGAAGTAAAAGAAAGTCTTACAAAATTTAATTTATCAAACAGAACTTACTAGAATTCAGAATTTCCTGGATTCTTTTAAGCCTGTTAAGCTATTTCTATACAAATAAGATGTAAATGAGTTCTTTTTTTATGAGAAAAAGGGACAGTAATTTTTCCATTTTTTAACCTTCATTATCTATATAAAAAAAGAAATTTTAAGTTTTCGAAATGCTTTAAGTCCATTAGGTGTGAAAAGACGTGTGTATGTAAAAAGCTTGAAAATAACGCATTTCTTGAAAAAATTTTTTATAATAATAAAATTGTATAAGAAACAAGTTTTGTTCCTAATTCTTATGCTCAGATTGTAATTTAAGTTAATTTTATAAATGTATCAGAAGGTTAAAGGTGAGAGAGGACATAATTTTTTAAATATTGCACTTTTTACGTTTCCATAAAAAAATGTCAATGCAAGTGAAGTAAATATAAATACGAGGCAATTCATTTACTTAAAAGTATGTTATATCAGGGTTACCGAAAATATTCGTTTTAAAAATTCTTGAATTTTTCCCTAACTAATTTCTTATTTTTCCTGGTCATTATCATTCAAAGGCCTTTTGCCAAAATGCTGTTATGAATTTTCATATTTCCCCTGACCAATAAAATTCTCATAATTTTTTTGACATTGTCGTTGGCTGGGTGCGTTTTTCACTTACCAGGTTTCTTTGGTGCGTAGCGTTAAAATTATAACCAAAAACTTTCATTTTCATCCCGAAAAATGCAATTTCTATTAAATAGATGAATTTTTAAATTGAAAAGACGAATTTAAAAATATATGTAATTGAAGCTTCATCCAAAAAGATTTTAGGTGAGTTTTCGGTACCAAAATATAAATTTCAAGCAAAAAGTAAGTTTTCTACGGAAATAGTTGAATTTTCATGCAAAAATTTTGAGGGGGTGGGTGCGGACGGAGACCTTTTACATTCTCAAGGGTCCAGATGCTAGCCGTATACTTTTAATTATTAAAGGTCCCAGTCCAAAACCAACCTCTTAAATTCCTGAGGGTACGGGTTCGTTATCTTTTGTTTCCAAACCATCAATAATATTTTACAACCCCTTGAAATTCACCTCTATCTCTTTTCACGAAAAAATTCCGAAATCTCGTTATATAAAACAGCCGTAAAATTTTTAAATAAAAAATAATCACAATCTCTACCTTTAAGAACCCCCATATTATGTTTCTACCCCACAATAATATGGCACAACCCACAAAAACAACCTCTAATTTATTAAGCGTACTCGTTCGCCATATTGAATCCGCCATTTTGTTTTCTAAATTTTTGATATTGAATTCATATTCAGCGAACCAAAAAAACCCCGAGTAACATAATTTGGCTCATTTTATACTTTTGGTCAGCCTTTAGCGATTCGGTCCCAACGTGGAACGATGTAAATCTGGAAAAAATCAGAGAAAATAGTACAGGATACGTAATATACTTACACATAAAGACGCGTATAACAAACAATTCTTTGCAAAATCGTCTGTCTAGAGTTCAGAATGAGATTGATCTTGGAATAGATGGAAGCACAGCGCAAAATAATAATTGGTTCATGTAGGGGAGAGGTATTTGGGCAATTGACGTAAATGTTACGAAAGCGCGCCCGCTGGAAGGTTAATAGTGTAATCCAAAAATCTTCAGTCATTTTGGTTGCGGGAAAGAGATTTTCGAGACCAATGGTAAAATAAAAAAATCTTCCTAGATTTTGTTTGTTTGGAAAATGTCGATTTCCTTGTTTAAATCTTTGAAGGATTCTAAAACGACCCTTAAAATAATTTCAAATACTTTTCCCGCTAGATTATTTAGGAATTTAGAGAATTTAAGGAATTTGGAGAATTCAAAGAATTCAGAAATTGCAAGGAATTTAGAGAATGCAAGGAATTCAGACAATTGAAGGGACTTAGGACATTCAAATCATTCCGTGAATTCAAGAAACTTAGCGAATTGAAGAAATTCATAAAATAAAGGAACACAGAGAATTTAAGGAATTCAGGAAATTCAAGAAATACAAGAAATTCGAGGAATTCAGAGAAACTAATAAAAGTTCATTATACATAGATATAAAGAAGAAACCACGTATTCACCTTTACGTGAAGACAAAGGGGTGCACAGTGGGTAAGGTGACATATTTGCACGTTTACAGTTGTCCAAGTACTATCTGTGTACGTGGACAGTTTTACAAGTGACAACTGTGCACATCTAAATTTTGACTGCACAGTTGACACTTTAAAAACTGCAAATCTTTCTGAAAGACTCAAAATATTGATGAGATCCACCATGAATTTAACGTTTCAAATAATTAAAACTGTATAAGATATGCTATATTGGACTTCGAAATCCTATAAACGAGTTGATTCGCGGGACATACAAATTTTCTAAATAAGTTATTGTAGTGCTATAAAAGAACTGGCGAGATTTTGAGTGTATGAAATATAAAATTGTTAAAATCTTAACCTTTCCTAATTTTCAGAGCTTAAAGTTTATAAAATTTGGAAACATATTGTGTACTGTGTGAAATAGAAACTTGGAAGTCAAAAACATCTAACAGTTGGAGTGCGCACTGCGTAAACGTGCAGTGTAATGGTTACCTGAGTTTCTAAACTTGAAAGATTAGGATTGGTTCGATCAGAATTAGTTGTTGATAGATAACTATTACTTCGAGTCTATTTTAATACAAAAATAAATTTAATTGTATTATATTTACAGATTAAACTAAAATGAAATTGTGTTGTTGTGTGAACTGTTTTAATACCGAAATAAATCTTACATTGAATCCCAGTTTTTACAGTGAGAGTAGCGGAACACAGATCGTATGTTGACTATTTAACATTTGAGCTCTACCAAGCTTTGAAAATCAACACACGAGATCAATTTGAAACAAACTACCACCTTTTTCCTTCATTTCCCCCTCTAAAACTTTTCAAATTCAAGTCATGGCCTAGACCAGATATGCCGCCACTAAAAAGCTTATCTTTTACGTAAAGAATGTAAAGTGAAATACAATTAGTATATGCGTGATTCATCGTAACTTTTAGGGTCAAGTGAAATAGCAAACAGTATATATACCAAAATATTTTCAAGCATATTCATTAGTTGTACTGGTATTGAAATTATTTCTGATTGGTTTTTTTGTCATTTCAAGAAAATGAGACCCGCTTTGGGTCCTATGTGTTTTATCATTGTGGTATTTTTCAATTCCATCGGCAAGTATACTATCTGTAATGTGAAGCCCAGTTTTATTATTAATACAAACAATATCCTATTCCAAATCCAAAGAATTAAAAAATAACCTATCTGGTTGGGTATCGATACTACACATATCGGATCTACACGTTGTTTAATTCTACACATTGCGTGTAAACATTATATTAAGGTGATAAACGTCACACATTTAATTCACCTCCTAAAACTATGCACATGAAGTCTACACATTAATCTCACAACGTGAAAGTCTTCACATTTAAGTGTACAGATTCAAGTCAACACATTTAATTCACCATATGAAATGTCTACACATTAAATAGTAAGTCGAAAAAGTCTGCACATTAAAGTCTACACAGCAAAGTCTACAAATAATAACTCTGCACATTAATTCTTTTGAATTTTTAATTTCGTTATTTGAAAATTCTACAATTCTAAATTGTGCAAATTAAAGTGTACACGTCCAACTGTGCACATTAAAGTCTACACGATAAAACTGTACACATGGAACTCTGCACACTGAAGTAAACGCGCTAAACTTATAGAAAATATGATTTTTATCACTTTATTTTAAATAATAATTCATCAATAATAATAAATTATAAGTTTACATATAAATTGTCTGCAAAAAATCCTGCATTTATTTCCCTCTAAAAGCACAACGGCGATATTAATTTATGCAGCTAAAGATTAAATAGGAATGGTATCTATGAATAAGAGTTCTATAATAATAGATGTTGGCCTCTTAGGCTGTTAGGTGCTAGGCTTTCATGTTCGAATTCCGCGGTTGGATCTCTGACCTTTGAAATGTTTCCTATATACTTTTATCGTATTTTTAGTGGTTCAAATCCCAATTAGAGCTGTACGTCCCCCTTCATGCACTTCATTGCAACCTAGTCTGTGCATATTGAAAAACAGTGAGATACGCGAAAACTGGCATCATTTTCAGGATTTTATGAATGAGGATGGTCCTGAGCCATCCCAAACTAAACATTAAATCAATTTTCTTAATTGAAAAAATTAAAATTTTGATCTTTTACGAAATTGTTCATGTCGATGTGAAAACTGAGTAGATTTGAAGGTTTTTGAAGCGGAGTTTTGTCTTTGACCGACTAGAGCTAACCCAATAAAAAGATTGTTTAAATACCCCCACCACCAAAAATAAAATTTTTAAGTTATCTTGAAAACGGTCAGAGATACGCGTAAACTGACAACATTTTCTGGATTTTCAAGAAGGAAATCGCTTTCAACGAAACTGTTAAGATTCTTTCAGAGGGGTATTGTTTTGTACCTACATGAACTAATCCAAGCAAAATATTTTTTAAATAATAAAGTAAATGTTGAGTTATCTTAAAAATTGTGTCAGGATTTTTTTCGGGTAGGGGGCTTCGGGCTTATACATAAGGAAAGAGTTGGGGAGAGAGAAGTGAAAAATGAAAATACTTAGTTCCCGGTAGGTTAGCCCCCCACCCCACTCCCCAGCCTGGCTGCGCCTCTGACTGAGAGATACACGAAAACTGACAAAATTGTAAAGGTTTTTTCAAATGCAGATGGCCATCAAGCACCCTCATGCAAACCGGTAATCCAGTAGACCAATATTAATAGTTTTAAGTAAAGAAAGACCAGAATACAGTGCTCAAAAGGTCGATATCATGAAGAAGGGATATTTTTTGTTTTGAGGGTGTTCTCAGGTACTCGTGGGGATGTATTAGGGATGTCAAACCCGTATGTCTGATACATGAAAGTCTTCGTTGGATAATTCTCAACAAGCCCCCATACTTTCACGTCACATTTTTCGGAACCCTAAAAAATTATTCCATTAACTCAAAAAAGTTATTATTCCTCATGGATTTTACTTGGGAAACTTCAAGTCAAAATCGGCACCTGTTAAAATCGAAAATAAAAAAAAAAAATAAAAAATGAGGGAATTTCTTTTTTTGGATTTGGAGTGAAATTGGGGGGATCGTTGCTGTCAGAAAAAAGCGTTTTTGAGCTACCCTAGTGTACATGTAACCGTGTGTAGTTTGATGTGTATAGTTTCTTCGTGTAGAGTTTAACGTGTAGACATTAATGTGCCCAGTTTAAGTTGTAGGCCTTTTTATCAGGTAAAATTTATATCTTGACTGTATATAACGTGTGAAGTTAAATGTGTAAATTTAAACGTAAAGAGAAAAGTTTAGTGCCAATATAAGAAACGGTATATTTAACTTTTGTTTAAAACAAATTTAATTACGATTCTTCTACAGTAAACATGTATTTGATTTTAAATCATAACGTCTGTTTTCTTCTTCAAGTGAAAAAAATTTTTTTTCATATATTATTAGCTCACTTAGATGTCTTTTTTATTTGAAGAGATTACTGGAAAATATATGCACTTCTTTAAAATTATACCGACCTGTCGCCTTCTTGTTCAGTGTGAAGAAGTTCATATGAATGCTGGACGTAACAAATAGAGAACTTTAATGAGAAAAGTGCGATTATGTCTCACATTTTTAGCTCAGAAAATGTAAAAACAAAGATAACGTATTTAGTATTCTCTGTTCTTAAATGAAAATAAAATCATTCGCTTACTTAGTCTATTTTACCTTAAGTGTTATCTTTCGGTATTGTGGAAAATCATTTTAAGAACTGCTCGCGGGACAAGGAGGAGACTTACAGTCCTGTTCTAAACTATAAAAAACAATTTTCCTTAGTGAAAATAACTTTTTTAATATAACAACATACATTTTCAATTAAAAAGGATTTGGTTGCATCAACAAGG
This sequence comes from Belonocnema kinseyi, assembly GCF_010883055.1. Lineage (NCBI taxonomy): Eukaryota > Metazoa > Arthropoda > Insecta > Hymenoptera > Cynipidae > Belonocnema > Belonocnema kinseyi. The sequence goes on along the minus strand of NC_046659.1, from coordinate 74,555,486 downwards.
TATGACGGATTTGACCTACACTGTTGAAAATGTTTGCAATTTTAATATAAATTTGTATATCAAATTGAAAACCTCAGTATGCGAAATCGCTATTAAGAGACTATGTATATTTAATTTCATATGCTTTCTATTTCAACGCACTCTGTTTTTACGACTTCAATATAGATGTAAATTAGTTTTACAGCATGATAATGTATTAACATTAATTTACAGTATGTGCCAATGAATTTACTCACATGTGTATTAAATTTCGATTCGATTTTTTTTTACATTGCACATTTTCAATAAAATTCAATAATAATCTGGGGTTCAATTTTCTAAAAAGATCTCAAAGAATATTTTATAGGAGTCATGGGACTTTTATGGAAAATTGAGAAAAAATTTATTTCGAGTTCGACATGTAATAATGTCGAAATAAGTTATGTTACTCAATGGGAAAATGTTAGAAAAAAATTCTGAGATTCTTTTAAACAACTGATGAGAAAAATTTTGCACATTCAAAATACTTTTCTTTTAGTGTATAAAGTACCTTTTTGGTCAAAAATGACTAAAACGAAATTGTACATTTCCCAAAACAACCCAATTTTCATATAAATAGTTACATTTTGAAACTAAAAGTAATCAATAATTAACCAAGTATTTCATAGTTTATTTTTCATTTGAAAAACCAATTTCTAATTTTAAAAATCTGATTTTGTGTAAACTGTCACATTTTTGAGACATTAATGTGTATTTCTCAGAGAAAAATTAAATTTTAAACCAAATGAACGAAATTATTTAATTATTGGTGTTTATAATAAAATTAATTAATTGGATCTTTGTCACCTAAAATTATAAGCCTTTAAAGAAAGAAAAAAACTTCTAAAAAAGAATTTCAACCAACCAGTTAATTTTTTAACAACAAACAGAAGAACAATGTTTGTCTTGTGCAATTCGAATTTTCCACAGCCGCTAAAAATTTTCGAATAAATCTCTTCATTATTGCATATATTCGTAAGAGGTAAAGGAACCCGCAGCAAATGTGCATCTCGATGAAAAGTGTCATGGGGCACAAAGACCGAAAATGGACAGTTTTCGAGTTATAGAGGGTTAAACATATAACCCTTTTAAAAACATTACCAAATATCTCGAAAACTGCAGCTCTGCGAAAAAAATGCTCCCTATGAAAGTTATTGGGCTCTAACGGGGAAATGCAAAGAAAGTGATGGCCTTAAAACACAGATCATTTTTCAAGGTCGTTCAATTCTAACTAGTCATTTATTTCTAATACTCAATCAATAAAGACAAGATATAGAAAGGGAATCAATATAGAACACATAAGGGCAAGAAATGAGAATGACTTAGTTAATAGCCAGCCAATGAAGGAAAATCATGAAAAGGATTTTTTCAAGACACGTCCTTCTTGACTTTCACGTAACTTAGGTCCTTCTTGAACCCCCCTCCCCTTCGAAAAGGAAAACAAAGAACAAAACAATATAAAATTGATGTTGAAGCGCGCAGCGCGCAGGTGTGATAAGCCCCATTAGTACTTTTTTACTCATAAGAACAATAACTTGAGAGCTCAGCTATCATTTTTGTGCCAGTAATTTTGTGGTCACAAAGAACTGGCGATTTATTTCTGAGTACATATTCCCGTTACAGCGGGCTCATTTCATTCCTTCATTAGCTAGATATTGACAACATCCTGGACGAAAAGGTTGATTTTTCAACCCGAAAATTTAAATCTTTAAGAAAAACGTTCATTTCCAACTGAAACCAATTAGTTTGAAAAAAATGATTTTTGACCAAATGAAATTAATTTTTTAAACGAAAAAAAAGTATATTTGTAAGAAAGTAGTTCACCTTTCAATCCAAACGTTCAATTTTGAATCATAAAAATTCATTTTCAACAAATTATACCAGTTTTCAATAAAAGACAATAAATCTAAACCAAATAGTTAAATTTTCAACTAAAAAAGATAGATTTTTTAGCAAAAATAGAAAGAGGTTATAAAAAATGAAAATTAAACGAATTTCTTTAATTTTAATCCAAGTGATTGAATTTCATACATTGGTGAAGATTCTGGAAAATTATAGTTTTCTCGAGTGGAAAACACTAAATTTGAACAAATTAGTTAAATTTAAAAATAATTTTACTTTCAAACAAAACCGGTGCATTTTTTACCAGGCAGTTGAAGTTTTAATCAAAACAGAGATTCAAAAGAGTTGGATTTTTAAAGAGAAAAAAAGTTTCTTAACCAAGAAAGAAATAAAATATGAACTTAATTGTTAAATTTACAAGCCAAAAAGATAAATTTTTTATTCAGAAAAAATACTTGTATTTTCAACTAAATAATCAAATATTTCAACCAGAATACATTCGGATAAAAATAACAACAAAAAATTACCCCAAACTGTTAAATGTCGAAAACAAAAAGGCGAATTCTCTTTAAAAAAATTTGACTTTTCAACCGAAAAATATGAATTTCCAACCAAGTAGTTAAATTCAAATAAGTAGTTGATTTTCCGAACAAGAATAACAATTTTCTACCAAAAATCCCAATTTGGAACAAAATAGAAACGTTTTTACTGAAATATTATATTTACAATTAAAAGCTATCAATTTTCAAACGATAATGGAATAGTTAAATTTTCAATTAAAACAATTACTTTTTAACTAGAAAAACAGAATTTTCATTCATTTTTCAACCAAAGAGAAGACTTTTTAACCAAAATAAATTAATTCCAAACAGAAAAAATGTTCTGATGGACTTTTCAATTACAGAGTATAAACTTGCAGACAGAAAATAGCAGGATTTTCTAATTGGGCTTTGTTAAGTCAGTTTGCATTTGAGCGAAAGGATTAGAAAATGTAATTTCAATGCCTACAATGAAGGGTTTCGTAGCCTATTTAAACGTTAATTAAGTCTCTTTCCCTAGTTCCCATCCACCCCTAAGACACGAGGTAAAATTGGCAATGGTACGGAGTAGAGTCGTGCAGAAATCTTTCTGCCTATTTTATTACTGTAAGTTATTTTTTAAGAGGAAAAAAGCTTCATGAATCTCTGTTCTCCCTACAGTGGTGGATGGAATGCACAGTGTTGGCGTAAAACTGCATACAGCTCGTGCTAATTCTATTCGTGAAGGAGGCTACGTTACTATGTATGTTGTAAAGAAAGGATACTTTCAGGGATTTCTTTATCGTCCACCTCCTGATCAAGCTGATGTCTATAACGTACCAAATCGCTTTCATGTAACATTGCCAGACAGAAGGAAGCTTATTGCAGATCTTCAAACTCTCCTTGTTTCTGATAACAAACATTCATGGGAGAGTCGCTATTTTATTGATACAGGAAAAACCTATATCTTATTCGGTGCGTTCACTGGTGTCCCTAATGAGGATGAGGCTCGCGCTGTGTTAACAGTGAATTATCCTGAGACTAAGAACTTGCCTGTTTATCTTCATGCAGGAGTAGATTACCTTGAAAGCAATTTTCCTAAGTGGGCTGAAAAGGACTATAATTTCCATAATATGGAGAATCATCGACTTATTGCGAGCAGTCAACATAGTTTTAATTTTCAAGGTAATTATGGTGGTTCAGCAGCAGGGCCATCCCACGGTTTCTCTGAATATAAAAATTAATGCAAACGATTAGACCGACAAATCGTACATACAAATTGCTCAAACTTGAAAAAATTGAAAGAGTTTCTGAATCTCAAAAAATTTAAAATATTAAGTACTGCAAAAAATTTCAAAGATTTTCAGGATTCTTAAAGTTTGCCAATTTTCAACAATATTTAGATTTTTACAAAATTTCAAAAATTTCAAAGATTTTCCAAACGGTCAAAATTTGTTTAAATTTTAAAATTCAGAATTTGAATCAATGCCAAAAATTTTAAGGAATATCGAAACTTTGAAAATTTAAAAATATTATACAAATTTTAGAATTTTCAAGATTACTAAGATTCAAATCATTTTATCTCTTATTCAGAGCTTCGCAAATGTTTAGGATTTTTAAATTTCTTCAGATTACATAAATTTTAGTATTAAAAATTTGTTTTGAAGATTTCTAAAATTATTAGCGATCAAAGAGATGGAAGTTCAAACAATAGAAGTATTTTTTTAATAAAGTAGTAAAACTTTCAACGAAGTCGTTGAATTCTTGACCAACAAAAATTCATTTTTAACGGAAGTATAACAGATATTCAACTAAAAGGGATTCATCTTCTACCAAAAATATAATTCTTAAATTTGCTAATAAAGAAATTAATTTTCAATACAAACAAAGGCAAAAAAAGTTCAGAAAATAGTGAAATTTTTAATCAAATAGTAGAAATTTTAACCAAAAGAGATTAATTGCATAACAAAATATGGAAGTGAACTTTACAATAAAAAATAATTAACTTTCAGACAAAATTAGTTTGACTTTATTATTGGGTTCTATTAATTCAGTTTTCATTTCAGTAAAAAAATTATTTAAATTAAGCGCCATATACCTACGAAAACACTCTTCCTTCCTATTTAGTTACTGTGGGTTATTTTTTCAGTGAGCAAAAGCTTCATGAACCTCTGTTTTTCTTACAGTGCCAAAAGCAATAAACAGTTATGGAGGTGACGAGTATGGTGAGCGTGATCATTATCATCTTAAGGCAGGAAGTTTCGTTACAATGTATATTGTAAATGTTGGTGCTTTTTCTGGATATCTACGTTCTCCACCTCTAAAGAGTGACATAATAAATTATTTTTTTATAAAAGTGTCAGATAGCATGACGTTCTTCGCGGATATGAAACAAATCCGGATTAAGGATGATGAACGCTTAACGGAGAATCACTATTTCATACAAATAGGAAAACATTTTGTTGTATCCGCTGACCTAAGACCTCCAAATGTACCGCATGAAGGTCTCGTCAGGTTAAAATTAGAAACATTTCGTTCGAATCGAGTTGATAGTTACTTTTATGGAGGCTTGGGTTACTAAGAAGGACGTATTCCTGCCTGGACATTTAAGGATTATGTTAAACCTGTAATATAATTATAACAATTAAAATACAATTTTAAACAATTTAGCTTCAAATATAATTTTTAAAATTTCGAAGATTTTGAAAATTTCAAGAATTCTAGAAATTTAAAACATTTCAATGTTTTAAATATTTATCAGTTAAATTTTTTTTAATTTCAAGGAATTAAAAATTTCTTTAAATATTAAAAGATTTTTAAATTTATTAGGATTTAAACATTTTTTTCAATTCAAAAAAATTACATTTTTTGAATTTCATCAAATTTAGAAAAAATAAAAAATTAGAAACATTGTTTAAATTATCGTAATTTGAAAAAATCAAAGAATCTTACAATTTACTGAATTAAAAAAATGTATAATCAAAAGATTTAAATATTTTTTAAATACAAAAAATTATTTATTGAGAAATTTTTTAAACTTCTTTAAAATTCTGGCATTATTGATAAAGTTTGAAATCTTTGCAAATACTTTCAAAATCTTTTAATTTAAAACATTTTTTAAATTCTGAAAATTTTCAAATCCTTTGAAATGCCCTGAACTCTTTGCGTAACCGCTATCCGGAGACGATTACAAAAAAATACACGAATCGAAAAATTTCTTATTCCCTTGAGGCAATCGATATTTTTTATAGGAAATGTAGGCTTTTGGACTCATTTTGAGAAACAGGCCTAATTTCAGCTCATATAGAAAATTTTTGGAAATTCTATTTTAATTTAAATAGGAATTTCGAAAGTTTTGGAGGATTACGGTTACACCAAGACTTTAAGGCATTTCAAGGAATTCAAAACTTTCAGAATTCGAAAAATGTTCGAAAATAAAAATATTTCAAAAGCAATTTCAAAAATTAAAGTTATTTGAAATTGTTGTGTTTTTAAAAATCCTTTAGTTTTCGAACCTTTTTTAAAATTCTGAAAATTTATTTAAGTTTTTGGAATTTGGAGTACTCTCAAATTCTTTCAATTTTTTGAAAATTTTACAAATTTGCATGTTGTTAAATTCATAGAATTTTTAAAATTCACAAAATTCTTACAGATTCCAAATTTTTGATAATTGATAAATTACACATAATTTTTCGTAATTATTCAGAACATCCTAAGCTTCTATTAAAAATAAAATTAAATATATGTTATAAATAAAATAATAATAATGATTATTATTGCATACTTGATTGTAATATTATTTCTTCCATCATTCTGTAATCTTCGAAATAAATGAAAATACAATACAATTTAGCTAGTTATTAATAAAATAAGATATTAGCTTTTTGGTAACCAGACATGCAGGACAGCGGGTGCAACGAAAACTTTGATTTTGCCAGCTTGAACTATTTTTTACAAACAGTACCAATTATTTTGCGTTTTTAAAACCTGGTTTTCACTCTCTTCCAAACTAAGTAGTTCCAAAAAAAAGAACAAAAGGATAATAATTGATTATTGCCTAAAAGTCAAAATTTATTAGGTTTTCAAAAACTTTTTTCAAGATTAAAGTTATTAAAATAATTCGGAGGTGCAATTTCTGCAATTTCAAAAACAATTTGAAACTGCAGCATGAAACAATAGTTTTGAAAAGTTTTTATATTTTGCGGATCAATCACCCACAGATGACCTCTTAAAATAGATTTGCTCATTAAAATCCATTTAAGTGTCAACAATTGATGAAATTGAATGCCCATTAGTCAACTAAAGCTAATAAATACAGAAACTTCTAGAATTATAACTTCAATTTACACCAAACCTATAACTAGCTACAGCATACTCACCTTTTTCATCTCAGATTTCTCAATTACTCAAAATAAAGTCGTTTTTAATTGCACACGACTCAGATCGTAAAAATCATTGAATTGATATCACCAATTTATCCATTCTGTGACAGCTCGATCTGTCACCACAGATCCTTTCAAAATAGACTCTTTTATTCATTCCCTTGCAAAGTATAATTGCAAATCCTTCTTAGCGGGAATTGCGCAATTTTTGTCAGACCTCTCGCTTGCATTGTAACGAATGCTAATTTGCCGGAAAGATGCTTATCAATTACTTGTCCTGTGAGTTTAAATTTATATGAAGGATATCTGATCCACTAATAGACAGATCTTTCACAAATTATTCATTTAAAAAACCCATTTTACATTAATAATTAGTCAATAATTACTAAATCTCTGAATAATTTAATTCAACTGAATAAATTATTACCCTTTATTAAGATAATTCATTCGAGAATTTGAATTTTTCAGATAAATTAATTATTAACAATTGGAAGAGTTTAAATTTCAATGTTAAATAATATTGTAGATTTTAACGTTATGACATGAGAGATTCTGTCTGAAATTTCTGGTATAGTAGCTAGTTGATTTTTGAAACAATTACATCTATCAATTCCTGATTTTCTGCCAATAAAGAAAAGATTATACCACATTTTTTAATGAGTCATACACATAAATTAATGATCGGTCAATACCAAAAATTACGGGTCGTTAAATTTATTTTGAAGGTTATTTAAAAATCATTGGGAAAATATGTGAAGCGCTGAATTGACTCTACTTTTTCGTGATTACCTAGAATTTTAAAATTTTATTTAAAATAATTTTATCAATTACCAAAGTGCTGTAGTGAATTTATTCCGGATATTCACAAGTTTTACCATTTTTTCTTCGTATTGCTTCAATGAAGAAGAACATATTACACAATCACCTTTAAGTACATATTTCTTTTTAGCATTTAAGACCTTTTTAAAAAGTTTTTTCCATTTATTATTAATATACTATATAGCCCTAAATAAATTCATATATATGCATGCAGTTCGAGACGTCTGACATACACGGTTTCACACTATTTTTTTTTTTTAACTTTTTTTTGCATAGAAATGTAGGGGAAGGTTAAGAAACACAGTCTCACTTTCGGTTTTTACAATTTTTTCTTGAAAAAGAAATGGGAGAAAAATCAAATATTTTCCTGCAAACGTTAATTTTCTATTTAAAAAAATATATTTTACTCCTTTTTTAAATACTAATATCGACACACCGCATTCACGAGGTGTGAAGACAAAGTTAAAAATTAATGTTCTATTATCAAAAAAGTGTCCAATTCGACAAAACGGGCCTCACCAATCGTGTCAATGCCCTTATACGGTCCATTTTGACATTGCATTAATCAACTGTAACATTTTTAATATCATATTTTTAAATATATTTTCGAGAGGAACGATAATAAAAAAGAAAATCAAAATTCGTATGTCCGGACGTGTGTCAAATCACACCAACGTTGCCCTGAAATAATGTCAATGCACATATACGGTCCATTTTAGAATAGAAATAATCGAATCTGACATTTTTAAATATGAGATTTTCAAAGCTACTGTCTAAACAAATAAAAAGAAAAAAGAAAATCAAAAATCGTATGTTCGGATGTGGGTCACATCTGATCAAACGCTGCCCTGAAACCGTGTCAATGCAAATATATGGTCTATTTTAGACTAGAAGCAATTAAACGTGACATTTTTAAATATGATATTTTCAAAGCTACTGCCTAAATAAATTAAAAGAAAAAAGAAAATGAAAAATCGTATGTCCGGACGTGGGTCAAATCTGATCAAATGTTGCCCTGAAATTATGTCAATGCAAATATACGGTCCATTTTAGAATAGAAATAATCAAATGTGACAACGTTTTCACGTTTGGTCAGATTTGAACCACTTCCGGACATAGGATTTTGAATTTTTTACTTCCTTTTTTCCTCTAGACAGTAGCTTTGAAAATCTCATATTTAAAAATGTCACGTTTGATTATTTCTATTCTAAAATGGACCGTATATTTGCATTGACATGATTTCAGGGCAACGTTTGATCAGATTTGACCCACGTCCGGGCATACGATTTTTGATTTTCTTTTTTCTTTTCCTTTCTTTAGACAGTAGCTTTGAAAATCTCATATTTAAAAATGTCATATTTTATTGCTTCTATTCTAAAATGGACCGTATATTTGCATTGACATGATTTCAGGGCAACGTTTTATCAGATTTGACCCACGTCCGGACATACGATTTTTGATTTTCTTTTTTCTTTTCATTTCTTTAGACAGTAGCTTTGGAAATCTCATATTTAAAAATGTCACATTTGATTGCTGCTATTCTAAAGTGGACCGTCTATTTGCATTGACATGGTTTCAGGGCAACGTTTGATAAGATTTGACCCACGTCCGACCATACGATTTTTGATTTTCTTTTCATTTGTTTAGACAGTAGCTTTGAAAATCTCAGATTTAAAAATGTCACATTTTATTATTTCTATTCTAAAATGGACCGTATATGTGCATTGACATGATTTCAGGGTAACGTTTGGTGTGATTTGACCCACGTCCGGACATACGATTTTTTATTTTCTTTTTTATTATCTTTCCTCTCGAAAATATCTTTAAAAATATGATATTAAAAAATGTCACATTTGATTAATTCAACGTCAAACGGTGTGTCGATATTAGTATTAAAAAAATTAGTAAAATATATTTTTTTAAATAGAAAATTAACGTTTGCAGGAAAAAATTTAATTTTTCTCTCATTTCTTTTTAAAGAAAAAATTGGAAAAACCGAAAATGAGACTGTGTTTTTTAACCTTCCCCTACATTTCTATGCAAAAAAATAAAAAAATAAAAAATTAGTGTGAAAGCGTGTATGTCAGACGTCTCGAACTTTAGGCCTATCTATATAGCCCTAAATAAATTCATATATTTACACGCAGCAATTTGTAGCTTTCCACTATAGAATTTATAGACATTTTCTACAAATATTGGGTAAATCTATTTTTTAAAATTCATTAGTAGAGTTTCAATAGTAATTAGTGAAATTGAACTAATTTCTATTTTTGAAGCTAGCTATTAATATAACAGTGTCATAAAAGTCAAATTTTTAATACAGAGAGAAAGGTTTAAAAAACTACTAAGTTTGTAGCAATTAATTGTATGAAAGGCTATAGAAATGAAAGACATTACTTTCTAAGCTCTCGTTTTTGATTTCATAATATTAAAAGCGTAAATAAGTAAAAATTTAAGACTAACAAATTTGTTTTTAAAGCGTATATAAAAATGTTGAAAAGATTGAAGAAGTTAATGAATCTGACAAATATAAATAAAATAAATAATATCTAATTTTGTTTATTTTTCCGATGAACCAACATGAATTTGACTCATAACGTTTAACTGCCTTAGAGATACTTTTTTAGAACTACAGAGCATTAGATTTCTAACAGGCGTAAAGAGCGATATTATGAACTTTTCAAAGTTTATTTTTCAATTGATTTTTTTATGTTAAAAACTGAATTGAAAAAATCTGTCCTTTCGCATATTTAACCCTCAGACATATTGGTTGTTAACCATTTTAATTGAAAAAGCACGACATTTATCTTTTTTTTAAATCTCGCTGTATCTAATATGTGTAGAATTCCTTTTTCACACCTAATATATTTAAAAACTTTGAGAAATTAAAATTTCTGTTTATTTGTAAATAAAGACGGTCAGCCGGTTGAGGTTTTTGTCAAATGTTTACGTTTGGATTGGCCTTTGGTACACTCTTTCAGTGTCCTAAATTGAATTTTTAAAGCATTCAGAAATTCAAACAATTTATCCTAATGACTTTTTCATGCCACCAAAAATTACCACAGATATAGCATTTACAAAATTCCAAAAAACAGAAGAAAATTACCATTTTAAACCAAATAACGAACGATAGAAGAAAAGTCATCTTTTAAATAAAAAATTAAAACATTTCCTATTGATAATCATAATCATAATTCTCTTTAAAAATCTTCCGGTTCAGGTAAAATTTGTAAACACTTAAAAAAATTCTTTGTTCCAGAACTGATTTACAATTTTTTCTCAACAATATAATTTTCGAAATGAGAATCAAAATTCTTTTAAAAAATCACCGTCTTAAAAACAAATTTATTGTAAATCTGTAGAAACATTGTTTCTTTTAGATCTGAATTATAATTGGTTTTCGAAAATTCATTGTACCAACTCAGATTCAAAACTTTTGCAGATAATTCCTTTGGCAGAGCATTTTTAGGATAATCGAAGAAAAATTGAGATCAACATTAATTTTTTTAAGTTTTCTATAAGTTCTTTAAAATCTTGTCAAATTTCTGTAGCTGTATTACATTATTTACTGGAGAAGTTTCACCAGATTTTTATTTTCTCTCGTTCAGATTATGTACAGATATGGACCTTGGAAAACTGGGCCTTGTATAAATAAGAATCTTAGTCAATAAAAAGAAATTCGACGAAATATTTTAGTATTACAAACTGTTTTAAAAGACTCGTTTCAAGTGAAATAATTATACTCCGCCACGCTGATTAAACGGGATAGAAGACAAACAATTTTAGAATCTACCTACTATATGCATTGCGTCATGACAAACATGAGCATTTTCCATCCTCTCCCGCTCAAATTATATTCAATAAAAATCGTAATATTTACCAATTATATTTGATGAGAACTTTTTAAAATTCCTTCTAAAAAGCTTGATTAGCGACGATATGTTTTAATCATGGTGACAAAGGTAGATTCTTTTAAGGAAAAAAACTTACTTTAGAATCGCAATGGCAATCGCAACTGCAATTATATCGGTGTGGAGGGCATGGGTTCTTTGGGCCGATAAAATGATGTTTTTACTTATAAATTTATTTTCAAAAAACATGATTAGAAACGCAATTTCCATTCAATTAAACATCAATATAATTGGCTGAATTAGAGGTTTGCTTGGAATATATTCAAGATTTTTTTTGATAATTTTTATTTTTTATTTAATCAATTTGTTCATTTCAAACAAAAGTTGTAAACGTTGTTGAAAATATCAAATAATATTCTTCTTAATTTTTTATAAAACAACAAAAATTTATTAATCAAAAAGAAATAAATGTCAATAACATGAATGCCTTTTTTCGTAAAAATGTCAGAAAAAGCGCGTAAAAGAAGTATGTGGAGGCATTATTCTACAACATTATTAAAAAAACGACGTTCTTCATTCCACTTGTTTCTTTTGAAGTAAATTGACTTTATATATTTGAATAATAACCGCTATTTTGTTAATTTCGATGTTTCAAACAAAATTTTAAAGGATTTCGAAGAAAACTTGAAGAAATGGTAAATCTGAAACTTGTCCTTTTAAATTATGTGAAATACCCTAAAACTTTTGATAATTTCTTTAAATCCCTTAAAATCCCTAAAATTCTTTGAAAATGTCGGTGAATTCCTTTAAGCTTTTGCAATTCTTTGAAATGATTTCAAGTACATTAAAATGCCTTGAAATATCATAAAATTGCTTAAAATCCTTCCAAATCACTGGAAATCTTTTAAATCATTCGATTGTCCTAAATTTTTTTCAATCTCGTTTATACTTTAAATAATTGATATACTTTCGATATATTAAATAAAAAATTAAAATTTAGGATGTTTAAATAAGATAAAAATCAAACTTAAAAACCCTTTTAACCATTTCTAACCCTTGTTTAATAAAAAATGTCAATTATTATGTAAAAAGGGAGAATGAGGTTTAATTGTCAAAAGTTATATCAAAATCTTTCA
>NC_046659.1:74537847-74542820 GCF_010883055.1 Belonocnema kinseyi | reverse complement strand
GCTTATAGTTTAATATTAAATGTATGCGAACATTTTGAATAACGTTCGAAATATTTCACAACATTTGAAAATAATTTGAAAATGTTTACAAATTATTCAAAGTAAAAATTGAATGTAGATTTTTTTAAATTTATATGAACAAAGAACGCAGGAACTTTTAAAATATTTTTAAGGTTTCTAATATAATAAGCAATTTTTTATGAGGTTTCCGGGAAAACTTCGAGTTATACTTTATTTTGAAAAATACATTTCAACAAATATTTTTAAAGATTTGAAAACAATAAAAAAAATTTACACAATTTCTAAAATAGAACCAAATAATAAAATCCACCAGTTAATTCTTATTAATTAAAACTTTTATTATAACCGTAAATTTTTGTTGTTGAAAATTTAAATTTTCTGGTTAAAAATTCAACGATCTGTTAGAAAATGAAACTATTTCGCTGAAAATTTATCTATTTAGTTAAACGTGAACTTTGCCATTATAAATTTATATTTTTGAGTTGAAAATTCAACTATTTTCTAAAGGGATCGTCCATATATTACGTAAGACATTTTTCTTTTGTTTATATCGCTGTGTCCTTTTCAACTTGATAAAAATATTATTTTCGTCTTTATTCAAACAACAGAAAAACGTCTTACGTAATATATGGACAATCCCAAAGAAGTCGCGTTTCTATTGTAGATGCAACTTTTTGAAAATAATCAGCATTTTGCTAAAATAAAACTATTTAATCAAAAATTCACCTTCCTAGGTAAAAAATACAACGCATGATTAAAAATAAACTTATGTATTGAAAATTTAATTCTTTGCTATAATGCTTAACATTTTTGTTAAAAAATAATCCTTTTTTGTTCGAAAATTCGTATTTTTAGATTGAAAATCCATCTTCTTCGGTAGTAAAGTCTTAGGATTGAAAGAAATTATATTAACTTGTATGAAATTTGTTAAATTTGTATAACTTTCAAAATAATTTCAATAAATTTCAAGCTTTAATTAATTGTTTTTGAAATTATGATTATTAGACGTGGACATTTCTTCAAGGCTATAATGAAGCAATCGTTTTAAAGTTGTCCCGGAAACCCTCTAAATATCAAACAAGTGCGCCATTTCTCCGTCAGATTTTCATTTCCTAGTCACTCAAGGCTTATCTTAATTTTCTATTGCCGTGGTGTTGCGTGAATAACAATGGTATCAAAATAATATGAGCCAATTATCTTCTCGCCAAATGAGTTTTATTTGATCAGCTGCTTTTGTTAACAGATTTTTGAAAATATAACCTCGAAATCATTGAGCATTTTTTAAGTTTTTCGAGCTCATTTTACAAATAACAAATCTCAATGTTTACGAAATTAGCCTTAGGTTTGGCGTTGTAATTTTCTAGATGTGATTCAATATTAAACAGGAAGTAAAAATTTTTTAACTTTAGCACAGAATTTTAATCCTTTAGATGAAAAATATATATAAAGTAAGATAACAACAGCTCTTCAGAATGATTTTTTTTCAGTTGAGGTGAAACAAAATTTCCAAATAAGTAATTTTATTCTATGATATAATTTATTCCTAATATCCTACAGATTATTACTGAGATAGAATATTTTAATTGTGAATGATCGGTCAATATTGGGAGATAATTATGTTCTCAAGATTTTAGAAAATACTTTAGGAGATAAGAAAAATTGAAGAAAAAAAATAATCTTGAAAATCAATAATTAATTTTCCTTTTTTAAATCTCATTTTGATTGAATATTTCAACATATTTTCCAACATTCTAAAACATTTTAAAATTCTAATATTTTGGAAAGATATTTACAAGATTTAGAAATCTTAAAAAGGCTAAAAAAAATCATTCAAAAAAAAAAATATATCTTTTGAGATTTTAAAATAAAATTTTGGAAGCTTTTAAGGATTTAAAACGTATCTGATATGTTTAAAAACAGTTTTGAAGTTGTTCAGAAACTTAAGTAAATTATTTATATTCAAACTCTAGAACAAATGAGCGAATTATATTCAGAAATGAATATTTATTTAAAAATCCTATTTTTAATAAAAATGGTTTTTACATTCAAATGACAAAGTTACACAGGCATAGCGCTTAAATATTGGTTCATTAGTACGTAAGATCTCTAGAAAATTACGAATACCACAAGAAATAATTATCAAACAAATATCATTTAAAGCTTATTTATCGTTTTGGGTTCCTTCACAGCAAGTGGGGTTCATTTTTGTTGCAGCTCCTTTGGAAGCAAAAATAGATTCCAGTGAAAACTTCAGCTTTTTCTATGTATATTTTTCGTTAAGAATTAGTATTTTGTATTAAAAGTTCAACTGTATAGTTAAAATTTAGTTTACTTTGAAAGTTAATTCTGTTCACTTGAAAAGTCTGCTATTTAATTTTCGGTTTAGAACTCACCTTCTTGGGGCGAAAATTGTACTATTTCTTTGAAGATGTGAATATTTTTTAGATAAATAGTTTATTTAGGTTCAAAATTAATTTTTAAAGCTAAAACTTTGCTTTTTGTCAATTGACAAATAATTTTTGTAACTAAAAAATGTACTATACTATTATTAGAAGAAAATTTATCTTATGTATTTAAGAATACAACTAATTTGTTAGATATTTTTCTTTTTGGTAGAAAATTCAAGTTGAAAATTTAACCTTCTACTTGAAAATTAAGCTTATTGGGCTGGAAATTTTATTATGTTTGTAAAAATTTCAATTATTGAATTTAAAGTTAAAATATGACTACTTTGTAAAAATGTTGTCTTTTTGCAGGAAAATTAAAAAATTTGGCAAAATTTCAACGACAAAATTTTTGCAAATCTTTTTTTATTTAAAATTCAACAACTTGATTTATAGTTAAACCTTCGTTGATAAAATTGACTTCCTTCGTTCGTATAACCTTCAAAATTCTAGTTGAAAACTCAAGTATTCAAAAAATTTAACTATATTCAGAAAAATTTGACTATTCTATTGAGACTTGAACTTTATTATTGAACGATTGTCAACATAGATTTATGATTGATAGTGCAACTGATTTCGGATAAACTTTATTCTTTTCTTTTTAAGTATTTTAATATTGGTTTTAGTATTTAGTATTAGAACTTTACAAATTTATAATATACAGAAAAGTCTATTATTGCCAAACAGTTGCGTGATCTTTGTCAGAGATATTAATTTCCAAGTTCCTCAAGATTCATAGTACTCTAATTTTTCAATTGCCTTGTTATTAATTGAATATTGATAGCATGAACTTAACATGAAGCAACCACATTTACTTCAATTTTGTGTTATTTGATCAGCTGTTTTTATCAAAGAAAATGTTTTTAATCTTTTTAGCGCAATATTTTTTGCAATTTAACAACATTAAGAATCAATTTACCTAGAATATATTATAATTTTGAAGTTTATCAATTACAATGAAAGATTATATTTTCGCTGTGAAAACGGAAATATCCCTATTATTTCACAATTTTTTTTTCATTCTGTAGATTGTAGAAAGATAGTCATAAGAACTGAGTTTTTTACTATTTTTGAAAAAAATGTCATCAAAATTATTCAACCTTTTTGAAGTTTATCAGGTTCATTATAAAGAAGATATTTGCCCTTGTTCTGCAAGGCAGAGACTTTTTTTTTCAAATGTTAAGATTTTTTTTAAGCAAATCAAAATTTCCTAATAAGCAATTTTATTTAATGATCAAAGTTATTTCTAAATTTTTCTAAAGATTGATAATAAAAGAGAAAATTTTGATGTTCAATGATTTTTAATTATCGGTAAATAATTACTTTCGTAAGATTTTACTGGCACAGAATACTTTATATACTTTTAAAATATACATTATTTATTAACTTGCAGTATTTAAAAAAATGTAGGAAAATTTGGAATATTCCAAAGATATCTTTTTTAATGTAAATTTTCGAAGATGTAAAAATAGAAGCTTTTTGACAATTTCAAAACGTTGGAAGTAATTTTTACATTCTTATTCAATGAAAAGGTATTGGTTTAATGTAAAATTTCACTTTATCGGTTTTCATCAACTCTCCACGTTGAGACCCACTAAGTCAGTAAAAAATAATTTTTACGAAGGTGTTTTTCTGTTTGTAGTCTGTAGTCCGAAGTCTTGAGTCTATGTTCTGTAGACACGATATGATATGAAAAAAAATCAAGAGAAGAAAAAAAAATGAGAAATCCAAAAATTCCATTTTCCGGTCAAAGTATGCAAGATACGAAAAAAATTAATCATCTAACATTTCGTGCCCTGGAAAGACCTACAAATTTGTAATAAATCACTTTTCCATAGGACGCCTAGCTTTTTTATAGTCATAAAAACAACATTAAAAATAAAAAAATAAAATTTTTTTGGACTAACGACACAAGCTACAAAAAAAATTAGGCAAAGCTTTTTTGTTCAAAAAAGTGCTATAATTTTTAATACGACACGTAGTTTTTGCTTTAGTCGTAAAAAATAACATTCGAAATAAAAATAATACATTTTTTGAAAGAAACGACATAGGTACGAATTAAACTTAACAAGAAAAAGCTTTTCGCCTAAAAAGATAATTAAATTTATTATTAATCATTTTTCGATAGGACGAGAAGATTTTCTTTCACTTGTAAAAAACAAGATTATAAATATAAAAAAGTAAAACACAAGGAAATAAGAATTAGTATGATTCAATTTTTATGCATATTATGAATTGTAATGATATCAATTTATTGCAATTAAACCACTTTCAGAGCAGCTTAGAATGCAATTTAAAGCAAAATACGAAACATATATTAAAATAATCATGATAAATACAATTTGTGCTTCATTTTGCAATATTTGAATAAGCAATCCCAGGCAGAGTTACATAACAAATGTATTATATTTAATATACGAGGGTGGATTGATAAGTTTCCGGCCTGACCAAGAAAAACAACGTTTTTAAGAATTTTTTTTTTTATTTCTCAACATAATCTCCTCCAAG
>NC_046659.1:74521273-74537747 GCF_010883055.1 Belonocnema kinseyi | reverse complement strand
CTATCTAAGGATGGTACTATAGAACGCCACCTCAAGGTAGGCCTAGTGGCGCCATCTCTTGGTCAGGCCGGAAACTTATCAATCCACCCTCGTAAAAGTGTTGTGTATTATGTAGAAAAGTTGACATTCGGGACAAACTCGAGTGCGAAGCAAGAAATACGTGATGAGAATGTGTTCGTTAAAGCCGAAAAAGCTTTAACAAAAGAGAGTTCACAATCACAAAATTAAAGTTGTCGGACCATTGACCTTTGATTTTAAAAGGTCTGTGCACGAATGCCGGACAAATGCAAAGACTGAGCGCGGAGTGCGATAGCCACCAGTCGCGAGCCGTAGGTGCGCTCATACTCTCGAGCTAAGCTCTTTCAACAAAAGAGAATTCACAATCACAAAATTATACTGGCAGATGTCTTGAGTCTTTATTTTAAAAGGTTTGCGCAAGAATGTGCGAAAGTATAAAGACCGAGGGCGAAGAGCGAGTTCAATACATCATCGAGCGCGAAGCACGGGAACCAATAGTCGCGTGCCATAGGCGCACTCAAACTTACGAGCGAAGCGAGCCTCGCGCTGAACGCGCTATGAGAATGTGCATGCAAGGCGGGAAGATGTTTTTTGTTAAGATTCCTCTCAAAACTTTGAGTGGTCTCTTATTTTAGTCAATCAATTTTTTAATGGCAATGTTAAATATATTCGAATAGTTAAAAGTATAACCCAAATTTAAAAAATAAACTTTGAAAATATTCAAACAATTCTATTGAAACAATAAGGTCATATTGTGAAATTTTGAACCTAAACTGGGCTGTCTACAATTTGAAAAAACTGCCTTCTGATTGTTTAAACCATGTTAAGAAAAATAGGAACTTTTTACAATCTTGACAATATAATGGATCAGTATGGGATGAATATGGATCAATATATTAATTATTCATGCATATTCAGCATCCTCTTGCGCTACATTTGAACAGGGCTGTGTTTTAGATTTTAAACACTTTTTATTTTTGTACAATTTCCTGATTGTCATTAAAAAATTAAAATTCACTTAAACAATTAAAATTATAATGGATAAATTAACTCGAAATTAATTATACACATTCAGAATCTTATTTAGCTACTTTTCCAATTTTTTTTATTTGTTTATTATCCTTATCATCCGTAAAAAATTGCAATTGCTTACAAATCGCAGTTGCTTTCGCAACCCTTGTGCGAAAGAGCCTTCGCGGCCTCTGAATCAAAATTGGTCAAATTAGCCTAATCACGACTTAAATTTTACTGATTGAATTAGCAAAAAGTAAGTGGCCAGAAACTTGTGGAAAATTAATAGTTTAATTAGTCGAGATATTTTATGATTCAATATTAGAAAGAAACTTACTGCTGGATACAAATAAATTAAGTCACTAAGAAATATATATTATGATTAAAAAAGATTGTAAAAATGGTAAAGTGGAAAACAGAAATCCTGAATAAAATAATGCGTTCTTGTAGCATTATCAACACCGTTGAAAGAATAAGGTCATATCATGAAATTGTAAACCTGATATAGCCTGTCTCCAATTTAGAAATATTACCTTCTCATTGTATGAGCAAAGTTTAGAAAGATAAAGAAATTTAAATTACATTTTTCTTATTTCCCATAAAAATTGCAAAGGGGTACGAAAGAATCATTATTAACATATAAAAAATTCACTTCTCTTCTACCAATTAAACAAAGGTACTTCTTGGACTTCTTAATGCATATCTTGTATTAGTGGCGAGTGTACTAGAACATTGAAGTAAAAATTCGTTTTAGCCAAATGAATGAATGTATACTTTAAGAAAGTTATTATTCCGTTGAGATAAATGTTTACTTATTATGAATGATTTACTTTTCAATTAAATTAAACATTTTCTATAACCAAAAAGTATATAATTATGCAAAAACAATATTTCATTTATCTAAATAAAGGCTTTATTGGTTTAAAGTAGTTTAATTCTCAACTGAAGAGGTGACTCTCACAAGCAAAATGAATTTAAACAAAATACATTTTATAAAAATATTACTCTAAACGATTTATTTTTTAACTAAAATTATGAATATTCAATCAAAAACGAAAAGCTGTTTAAGTTTTAACCACATAGTTGAATTTTATTCAACCAAAAAAGGTGAATTCTCAACGAAAAATGTAAAAGTTGATATTTCAACCTAGAATTATTTTAATTTAAACAGCCAGCAGTAAAATTCACCAAACAATACTAATGTTTGACCAAAGAGATGAGTTTCTGAACAAAAAGGACGAATTTTCAAACAAGACGATAAATTTTCTAGAAAAAAATAAATGTTTAGCAAAATAAATGAATTTAAACTAAATATTTGATCTTAATACTAAAAAAGATCAATTTTTAATTAAAATATCAATTTTAAACCAAAAATAAAATAGTTACATTTGCAGTTAAGAAAGTTAAATCTCAAACAAACAAAGAAGTACAATTATTAACAAATTATTAAAAAAATTTTATCAAAGATGTCCTTTTTTTAAAATCATTAATGTTCAACATAAATATTTATTTATAACGTAGTAGTTCAACTTTTCACGAGGTAGTGAATTGTCATACCAATAAGATAAAATTTTAACTAAAAATGATGAATATTCAAGAACAAAGAAATAATTTTTCAACAAGAGCATTTAACAAATATGATTTATAGAAAAACATTTTAGTGTTGAAATGTTTTCACAGGCTTATACTGCCTAACATGTCGAAGGCATTTTTGGTTAGAGATGGATTTTTATTTGATCAGTCCGAGTGTCTAACCAACTGAGCCACCGAGGACTATTATTTTTATTATTATTATTATTTGGAATAGGAAATAGTTATACCGTGAATAAAAATGCGGTTAGCACTTTAGCTATTAAACTTACCATTAGAATTTAAGAATACCACCATGATAAAACACAGCAGACCGAAATCGGGCCTCATTTTTTTGAAATAACGGAAAACCAATCAGTAGAAATTTCGATATCAGTGCAACTACAGGATATTCTTAAAAAATTAACACTATATACACTGTTCTCTGGCTCATTTGACCCTAAAAATTACGAGGAATCACGCATATACTCATTGTATTTTTCTTGCATTATTTACGTAAAAAATAAGCCATTCAATGTCGGTAGAACCGGATTATTATTATTATTATTATTATTATTATTATTATTATTAGCTGTATTTTTAACATTCGGAAGAAGCTTTTCATTCAGTTAGAATTTGTCAGATTTTTTATTTTGGCATTTTTCTTGTGTTGAAAAAAAGGAATTCTTAGTTTTTTCTAAAATACAAAACACAAGAGTTTATTTGAAAAATTTGCATACAATTTAAAGGGATGCAACTTTGGTTTTTAAATTCTTCTCTGACTCGCAGTTGATGATCTAAAGAAGAAACGCATTGAAATTTCTTAATATTTGTCTTGGAAATTTAAGAAATAAATAATAAATTTAAGAAGAATATTTAAAATTAAACGATTTGTAATTAAAGAGTAAAAAATTGCATCATATAAAATCAAAATAGGTAGAACCTTAATTATTTCAAGTTGATGTTCTGTATTTTTATTTTTTTATTTTATAAGTTTCAATTATTCAATTAAAATTTTTAATTTCAATTTTGGAATGTATAAGTTACAATTTCAAAACGTATAATTTATAAAGACTTAAAATTTGCTTAGATATTGAGATTTTTAATTAGTTGAGTGTAAAATGTTGTGTTTCAAGAAAAAATACTAATTGTTAACAAAAAAGTTGAATTTGCAATCTAAAAATATGCATTTTCTACTAAAATAATTAAATTTTTAGCAAAAAAAAAAGAGTTTTCAACAAAATAAGTGAATTTTATACTACAAAAGTCAATTTTCAAGTGAGAAATGTGTAGTCTAAGTAATAAATCAATAACGAAAATAAATATTAATTTTGTAACAGCTAATTTAATTCTCAAACCAAAAGATGAATTTAAGAGCCGCATGCAATAACCACCTTAGCGCTCGAACACGCAATAACTCGTTTCTTTATACCAAACTTGACACAAGACATGATGTACAATTGATCTTAATGATATTTTTTGATTTCACTCAAATTTAATAAGTTGTACAATTCAAGAAATTTTCAAAAAATACGAAAAATTAGCTTCTTACGGTTCGATAAATTTGAGCGCAGCTTTTAGTAGATGCTAAATATTTTTCGTTTAAATATACATTCCATATAATAATTAATGTAAAATATTCTCAGAAACCAAAAAAATTCAAGTGATTCAGGTAGTTCGAAGAATTTAAGGAATTTAAATGACTCAAGGAATTCCAATGGATTCGAATAATCAAAGAACTTTAAATAATTCCAGAAATTCCAAAAATTGAAGACAGTCGAATTTATTTAAAAAATTTGAATAATACAAGTAATTTAAGGAATGCAAGAAATTCAAGCAATATAAGGAATGCAAATAATTCAAGCAGTGCACAGAATTCAAGAAACTTAGAAAACTAACAGAAATATAAAATTTTACAGAATTTAATGAATTTAGAAAATTAAGAGAATTACCTGAAGTCATTTATTTAAGAAATATATGGAATTCAGCCAATTAGGTTAATTTCAAGAATGTA
Source organism: Belonocnema kinseyi (assembly GCF_010883055.1). Taxonomy (NCBI): domain Eukaryota; kingdom Metazoa; phylum Arthropoda; class Insecta; order Hymenoptera; family Cynipidae; genus Belonocnema; species Belonocnema kinseyi. The sequence continues at coordinate 74,533,135 of NC_046659.1, read as the reverse complement.
TCAAATTCATCGATTCGAGATATCCAGGATTGCACAGAATTTAAGGAATTTGTAGATTTTTAAAAATTCAGGGACTTTAAGGAATTTAAAAAATTCACGAAATTGCCTATTTAGGCGTACACTCCGAAAGAGAGTTTTTTTAACATGCATATATCGAATCAAGTTTAAATTGAATAGCCTAATATTTTTCTCCATATTGGAAACTACTGCCTGCGTATCTAAAACTACTGTTTATACTTCTTAAACTGAATCTACGATGGATTCACATAACTTTAACAGCCAAAATTAATATTTTCCAATCATTTAACAAGTGTATCAAGGTAAAGTAAATAGCAGCGTACCCAGAGGTAGACCGCGGAAAATATGGTTAGAACGTGTGAATGAGACCCTAGTTAGAAGAGACATAAGAAGTCACAGAAACACGAGAGCCTGCATGAAAAAATGCATGGACGTAAAAGAAGCTAGAGAAGCATGCCAGGACAGGAAAGTATGGCGGCAAATAGTTAATAAAAAGAGTTTCAGTAGAGTGAATGACGCCTGAAACAAAAGACATTGGCTACCAATGGACCCAAGTGGGGAACCTGACATAACGACTTCGTGAGGTTCTTCGCTTGGGGTGATTGCTAGAGAGATTGATCAGCATCCTGGGTCGGAGCAGTGTTGCGGAACGAACGTGTTATTTAATTAACTAGCACGAGAATTCTGGATTAATCTGAAAAATCTCTATCCCTTCCACACACTACTCCTTTCCCCTACCGAGTGAGTCACGCCTACCCCGAAAGGGAAATGGCTTAATGGTGTAATAATAATAATAATAATAATTTTTTTAAATATATCTTTTATCTTCAGAGTGCGTCAAAAATTTAGTATTCCGTTGACTTGAAAAAAATCCTTCCCAAGGCTAAAAATACTGAGGAGACGCTGGTTTATTTGACATTTCAACTAAAAAATTTAAGAAACTTAAATTGAATAAAAATCCAATTTAAAAATCCTGTTTAGCGTCCAATAATGAAATTGATGCAAAGTCCTGCTGAAAAAAACAAGAATCCAAGGACCAAATTTGGACGTTGGACCAATTTTTTTATTTTTATTTTGAATTTTATTTTATTGTAATTTGATGATAATAAAAATAAAAAGACGAAAGAAAGACTTTTATTCCGACTTTTTTAGATATGCTACACTGCACTTAAAAATTCTATAAACGAGTTGATTCGCGGGTCATGCAAATGTTCTAGGTAAGTTATTATAGATTCAGAAATGAACTTGAGAGATTTTGAGAATATAGAGTATACAATTTTTGAAAAAAAAACCTTTCTTCGTTTTTAGAGTTAAAAGTTGGTACAATTTTAAAACATATCCTCAATTAAGTGAACTTGAAGCTTGAAAGCCAAAAAAATCTAACAATTCGAGTGCGCACGACTTAGACTGCCGTGTCATGGTTACGTGGTTTTCTAAACTAGACAGATTGGAATTTATCTTATCAGACTTGGTTGTTGAAAGATGACTGTCATTTCGAGCCGATTTCAATCCACAAATCGAATCCAAGTATTTACAATGAGGGGTGGCGGAAAACTTGTATATTATTCAACACATGAACTCTACTATGCGTTGAAAATTAACGCACGATATTGACTTAAAACGAACTTCCGGCTCCCCCTTTATTTCCCCCTCTAACATCTTTCAAATTCAAGACATGGCCTAGACCGGTTCTACCGACATTGAATGGCTTATTTTTTACGTAAATAATGCAAGAAGAATACAATGAGTATATGCGTGATTCCTCGTAATTTTTAGGGTCAAATGAGCCAGAGAACAGTGTATATAGTGTTAATTTTTTAAGAATATCCTGTAGTTGCACTGATATCGAAATTTCTACTGATTGGTTTTCCGTTATTTCAAGAAAATGAGGCCCGATTTCGGTCCGCTGTGTTTTATCATGGTGGTATTCTTAAATTCTAATGGTAAGTTTAATAGCTAAAGTGCTAACCGCATGTTTATTCACGGTATAACTATTTCCTATTCAAAATAATTAGAATTTAAAAAAGAACTCATCTTGTCCTAAGGCCTGATTCTTTCTTAATCTGCACGCAAATAAAAGTTAAGTACTAATATAAGGATAGCATAATTGAACTGCACATTTTTAGAAACCTGTATTTTTTATATAAAATTTAATTTCATGAAGCAGATTCGTGAAGCGAGCTTCAATAAAACTAAATTTTTTAGAAAAAATACAACTTTTTAAAAATATGCAGTTCAATTGGGCCACCCTGTAAAATAAGGTATATTTAACTTAGTTTCTTTTTAAATTTTAATTTGGATTAACATTAAGTAAAAATTTAATTGATTTCAAATAATGACGTCTCTTCTTTCTTTAAGCGAAAGAAATGATTTGTTTGATTTGATTTGATTACTTAAATGTTTTCTTATTCAAATAAAGGAGTGGAAAATATATCCATTTTTTTAAAAATTATATCAAACTTCCGTCATTTGTCAGTGGAGACGTCAATATATAATAAAATTGAAATTAGAACATAAAAATTATAGATCTGACGAAAAGAGAACTTTTATTACAAAGCGCAATTGTGTATTACATTATTAGCCTCAGTAAAAGAATAATAAGGCAACATAGTGAAACTGAAAAATAGGCTATGTAACCTCAATAAATATGAGAACAAGTTTGATGTATTTACTATATACTCTCTTTAAAAATGACACAACAGAATTTTTTGTTTACTTAATCTATTTTATCTTGCGTCTTATCTTTTGATATTGTAACAAATTATAAAAACCTGTTCGCGGAAGGAGGAGGATTAAAGTCCTGTCCTTAAACAGAAACACCCATTTTTGTAAATCAAATAACTTTTTTTCCTAATTTAAGGAAATACATTTTTCCTTTTAAAAATAATTTTTTTGAAACGACCAAGTAGCACAGATTTGACCTACCTTTTTAGTATGAGTTAATATTAATGAAAGGTTCAATGTTCTAAAAAATTATATTTAAAAAAATGTTCTATAAGAGTTATGGGACTTCTATGGAAAATTTTGAAAATATTTTGTTCTCAAGTTCGACCTATAATTAATGCCCAAATAAGTTGTTATTTTAATCAATGGGACAATTTTAGAAAAAAAGATTAGATTTTTTGAACAACTGATAAGATAAATGTTCACATTTAAGATTCTTCCCTTCTCAGTGCATAAACTACCCTTCTGTTTAAAACATACTAAAACAAAATTGTACTACAGTTCGTTTATTTGGAGCAATAGGAACATTTAAAGTAATTACATCAATTTTTTTACCAGAATTCACATTTATCATGACAGTAAAAATAGCTGAAGTTCAATATAAGTTTATAACGAAATGAGCTCGAACTGTTGGACTATTATTATTAAATAATTAATAAATTAAATAATAATGACTATTTGAGGCAGTTAAGACAGCTACCAGTTTTTCTCGAGATAATGATTTTACCTGATTTAGAAATTTTAAAGAAAAGTCTCCGCAGAGATAACGTTGTATAAACAAAAATGTTTTCATTTAACGTATATAGCGTCTTTGTAACAGCGTATTTGTAACATCGTACGTAATTTTTTATGAACAAATAGATGAGAAGATAAATTTTCCACCGAAAATACGAATTTAAAAAAATCCAATTTTGAACTACAGAGTTGAATTTTCAACTAAGAAATGAAATAAATTAATTATTGGTGTTATTTAATTAATTTTTTCAGTTAAAGTTATGAATCTTCAACGTGATAAATAAATTCTTAGGAAGTTATTTCAAATTTCAACCAAACAGTTGCTTTTTCAAAAAAAAAATCAGTTTTGTCCCATGCAAATTGAGTTTTCTACAAATGCCAAAAATTTTCAAGCAAATATTTTCATTTTCAGCTATAATCGTGAGTGATAAATTTGCAAGTGAAAACGGAATGGTTTGATTTCCGGCTGAAAAATTAATTTTTTAAGAAAGAAATAGATCTTTCACTAATATATGGAATATTAAACTAAAAAAGTTTCAAAAAAATAGTTTAATTTTTGAACCATGAGTTGAACTTTTTCCAAATCGTTGAAGATTCTATAAAATTGTTACATGTTCGAGCCGAAAATAAGAAATTTGTACAAAAGGCTTGACTTTTAAACGCAAAAATTAAAATTTTTATTATAAAAATTTAATTTTAACCTGAAAGGATTTAATTTCAGCAAAGAAATAAATTTTTTAACAAAAAAGCCGAATGTTCAAAAAATGAGTTCATTTTTAAAGAAAAAAAATTTTGTAGTCAAGAAAGATAAAAAAACATGAATTAAATTGTTGAATTTTCAAGGTAAAAAGAAACTAATTTCTTCAATTTTGAACTAAGTGGTTCAATTTTTACAACGAATTATTTAAGATTTTATCAGATTGTGGAATTTTAAGCGAAAAATACGAAATTTGTACAAAAAAGTTAAATTTTTAACATAAACGTTTACTCTGAAGCAAAACTGGTTATTTTTCACCAGGCTGTTGCATTTTGAATCAAAGAAGAGATTCAAAAGCATTAAATTAAAAAAAAATGGTTAATCAAAAAAGAAAAAGAAATCAACTAAATTGTTACATTTTTATGCCAGAAAGGTATATTCTTATAAAAAATATTCAAGTTTTATCCAGAAAGGATAACTACTTAATGACGTTGTTGAATATTTATCAAAGTAATTACATTTAAAATAAACAAAAAATTTAATTTTTACGGATCTTCAAGCAATTGAAGTAATTTTAAACAAGCGAGGTCAGTCGAAACCAGTAGTTGACTTTCCAAACAAGAATATTAATTTTATACTCAAAAATACGAATTTACAAAAAACAAATCCCCCCCCCCTAAATTTTTCATTTAAAAACATCAGTTTTCCATCGGCCATAGAATAGTTAAATTTTCAAATGAAAGCAATTATTTTTTAACTAAAAAGATAGATTTTCACTAAAAACGTTATAGCCTAACGACAAATGGAATTCTTAAGTTTTCTGATAAAGAAATTATTCTTTGGTAAAAAAAAAGTTTTTTGGAAAGTATTGACATTTTCAACCGAATACAACCATTTTTAATCAAATGAAATAAATGTCAAACCAAAAATGTTTGCAAAAAAGGATTTCGTAACCTATTGAAACCACTACTACCCATGCACCTCAGCTTAGTGAACCTCTATTTTTCTTACAGTGTTGGATGCAATGTACAGTAGTTTAGCAAACCTGAATGCAGCACGTGTTAATACTATTGGTCAAGGATGCTACGTTACTATGTATATTAAAATGAAAGGCGCCTTGCATGGGTTTCTTTAACAACCAGCTGAAAATTCAAAAGAACTACCGAACGTTCCAAATCGCTTGCATGTACTAGTGCCGGGTAAAAGGAAGCTTGTTGCAGATCTCGAATCTCTCCATATTGAGAATATTGAACATTTAGAGGAGAGTCGCTATTTCATAGACACGGGAAAAGCCTATGTCTTATCGGGTGCGTTCGTTGGTGCCAAACCCCAAAATCAGGCACGCGTTATGTTAGTACTGAATTTTTCTGAATCTGGACCCCTGCATGATATTCTTTATTCAGGAGTACATTCCCTTGAACGCAATTTTCCTAAATGGGCAGATAAGAATTATAATTTTCGACATGAGACGAATAAACTACTTATTCTGCATGGTCAACCTAATTTTGGTAAATATGGTGGTTCAGGAGCAGGGCGACCCCACGGTACTCTAAAACTAGGAATTAATGCAAATGAGTAGACCGTAGAATACTACATTTAAATTTCTCAAACTTTTGTAAATTGAAAGAAATGATCAAACTATCAATATTCATCACAATTTTCACCAATGCCAAAAATTTCAAACAATTTCAAAAATTATTCAAAGATTTTCTTAAATTTTGAAGATTTTTAAACATCTTAAAATTACATAATTATTAAGATTTTTAAAAACATGAAAACATTTCAAGATTTTTAAAATTATTAGCATTTGCTTTTACTAGCATTAGAAAATTAAAAAAATCTTATTATTTTGAAAAACTTTTAAGCGCTTGAAATTTTTTAAATATTCATAATACTGATAATATTTAAAATAATTGAAATTTTTTGAGATTTGGAATATTTTTTGTAATGCTGAACATTTTTTGACATTCTTTTTAAATCTTTTTAATTTTGAAAAATTATCAAACTAATATTTCTTATTTTCTGATCATTTTGAAATTCTTTGAAACTCTTTTAATTTTTTCAATATTTAGAAATTTGTACATAGGAAATTTTTTAAATTTCCAGAATTTAGAAAGTTTTGCCAAATTTTAGAATTACAAAAGTTTTTAAAAATGGCTCCCTACGAAAGGAAAAATCATTCCCGTGTGAATCCTTTCTGTTGCCCGGAATAGCTATCAATTTTCAATTGATAAAGTATTAGAGAAATATGAAACTGAATTTTGCTAATAAAAAATTAATTTTCCATAGAACAATAAACAAGTTTTTAACAAATTTCTAAAATTTTCAAAAATTCAAATAATGTAAAAATTTCAAAAAATTGAAAATTTTTCCATGATATCAAATTTGATTAAAATTTACAACATTTTTTTTAGTCAACAAGATTTTAAATATTTTTATAAATTTCAAAGTTTATGCAAAATTTCTAGGGTTCAAACATTTTGTAACAACAAAATTGTTTTAAATATTTAAAAATTAAAAAATTTTAATTATCAAAAATTCCAATTTTTTGAGAAATTTCAAAGATTTTAAAAATGTTCATCAATTCAAAAACTTTCAATATTTATCAGAATTTTAATCATTGCCAAAAATTTCAAAAAGATGTTTAAATTATTCATAGATTTTCTCAAATATTTATGAATTCCAAACATCTTAAAATTACATAATTATTAAGATTTAAAAAAATGAGTTAAAATTTCAAGATTTTTTAAATTATTAACATTTGCTTTTACTAGAATTAAAAAATTTCAAAAATCTTCTTATAGTTTAAGAAAATTTTAAATTCTTGAAATTGTTTTAATTATTCATAATATTGATAATATTTAAAATCTTTGAAATTTTTTAGATTCTAACAACTTTTTTTTTCTATTGCCAAACATTTTTGTATTTATTTTTTTAATCTTTTTAATTTGGAAAATTTTTCAAGCTCTAAGACTTTTTTAATTCTGATAATTTTGAAAATATTTAAAATGCTTTTAGTTTTTTTTTAATTTAGGAATTTGTACACAGGAAATTTAAAAAAATTAACAATTTTCAGAATTTAAAAATTTTTCCAAATTCTAAGAATTTCAAACATTTAAAAAAATTGCTCCATACAAAAGGAAAACTTTCAAAGATTGAAATAATGTGAAAATTAAAAAAAATGTAAAGTTTTTCACTCTTATCAAATTTTATTAAAATTTACAACATTTGTTTTAATCAACCAGATTTTTAATATTTTTATAAATTTTAAAGTTTATGCAAAACTTCTAGGATTCCAAAAATTTTTAAGTACAGTTTTCGTTTAATATTTGTAAATTCTAAAAATTTTAATTGTCGAAATTTAAATTATTTGAAAAATTTCAATTTTAAAATTTCAAAAACTTCAAAAGGATTTGAGAAAAATATAAATTCAGAATAACATGAAATTTTAAGAAATTATCAAAATTTCAAATTCTTTCGATATTTTTAGAATTTTAATCAATGGAAAAGATCTTCAAGAATTTCAAAAATATCTATGGGTTATCTGTCTAGTTAAAAAAAACTTCATGAATCTCTGTTTTTCTTACAGTGCCGGATGCAATATACAGTTTTGGAGGGGACAATTATGGTAAGCGTAATAATTATCATCTTGAGGAAGGACGCTACGTTACAATGTTTATTTTGGGTGTCGGTGCTTTTGCTGGACATCTAGTTCATGAACCTAATCATGTGAAGCTTGTAGAATATGTCCTTTTTGTAAAAGTTTCGGATAGCATGACGTTCTTTGCTGATATGGAACCACTAAAGATTTTGGAGGATGAACATTTAACGGAGAATCGCTATTTTATTCAAATTGGAAAGGACTTGGTTTTATCCACTGACTTAAAGCCTCCAAATGACCGGCTCAACGGTAATGTTATGTTAACCATTCACCCATCTCCTGATCCTAAAACTTTTCGTTACATTTATGGACAATTGCGTCACTATGAAGGCCGTGTTCCTGCGTGGACAAGAGAGAATTATAACAAACCTAGCGCAGATGCTTCAGGATCAAGAGCATCAGGCAGTTCCCCAGGAAAATAAAAATGAATCCAAATAAGTAGGCTGTCAAAACCTACAAGCAAATTTGCAAAATGTTCAAAAATTGAAAGAATTTCAAACAACGTAAAATTTAAAAAATGTTTAATATGTCCAGAATTGATTTTAATTTTAAAATTTTCAAAGATTTTCAGAATTTTTGGGGATTTTTGGGGATTTTTAAAATTTCAAGAATATTATAATTATTAAAGTTTTCAATATTTATCAGAATTGAAAAAAATTTCAGACATTTTAAAGACCTAAAAAAATTTTAATATCTGAATATTTGAAAATTTTTGAGGATTTACCACATTTTTCCATATCGCAAAATAATCGAACTGTCAAGATTTTTAAAATTACCAAAATTTGAAGTATTATTTTAAGATTTTCTGTAAATGGTCGGAAAGCCTACATTTCTTATATAAAAATATCAACTGGCCCAAGGCCATGGGGACTTTTTCCGACTCTTGTTATAATTATTGTATATTTCCATGTAATCTTTTCCCTCTAAGCCCTCTGCACTCCGTGAAATAAATGAAAATAAAACACAGTATGACAAGTTATTAACAAAATAAGATTTTAGGTTTAATTTAATCAGAGACGTCAGGACGAGTGAAACAACAAATTTGATTTGCCTAGTTTTTGATTGTGGTTTTTTTAAAATAGTTATTTGTAATTTTTATGCCTGCAAAGATAACAATGTTTCGCAAAGATCTAACGAGATCCAAGAGTCGAAGCTAAATTCAGGTGCAAGCTGAAGTACAAAAGTGGTAGGATTGACCAATTAGAATTCAATATTTGTTAGTGGGGTCGTAGGCAACACCGTCTGCTAATGGCAGACGAAATTGAAGCCGCTAGCTTTTTCCTGTAATATACTTTTCGTAAAAGGCCAACTCTGAGTTTTCATGGTCGCATCGTAAAGGAATTAAAGTAACAGGCAATGTCTAAAAATTCTTTCAAAGATGAGGGACAAGAATACCTCAACCTAAACAGGTGTTCAAGCCTACGTAAAATACGAAAGAAAAAGTGATACAAATATCCAGGCTATTATTACTTTATTTATCAATAAGTTATTTCTTTAAGAATTAAACGTCTAATTTAAACTATTTTTTATAAATGCTGCCGGTTACTTTGCGATTGGACCAGTTTAAAACAAATTTTCACCTAATTTGAATTTTTAATTTTCCTTCGCGTTCTCTCTTTGTCCAGATGGTAAACAGCTTGTAAACTTAAATACAGTGAAACACTTCAACAACCCTCCCTTCTATAGCCAATCCGAGAATTGAAGCCGCGCCGTAGGTAGGTATAACACGAACTGCGCGGGGGCCGCGCAGTTAATTTACACTCAAGGTCAGCCCCAAAATCGGCGGTATAAAAGAGTTTCACTGTAATTGAGAAGATTCTATTAGTGACACCTGCATTGACTAGATATTTTGAAACAATTTCCACCATATTGGACCTTGGATTCAAAATAAACCAAAATAAATATCCAAATAATAATATCCAAAATAAACCTTAAACAAATTTTTATAAAAATGTAATACATTTTCGGCTGACGTGTTAAGTGTAGGAAGAAATATTTTTTGATATAAAATAATATTAGCTTATTTCTCTAGTCAAAACCAAAGCCATAACATATAGGCCTGTCACGTACCGAGCAAAAGGCGAGGATAGTTTGGAAGAGAGTGAGAATGCGAGAGACCAATGTGCTGATTATGTCACGCTGATAAGACCTGCCCAATTTTTAAATTTTTTATCCTATGTTGTCACTAATAATCCTATACGGACTAGGTCAAAGTTGTGTTTACAATAACAGAGGTGTATTTAAGATCATATTATTATTATTATTAACACACCATTAAGCCATTTCCCTTTCGGGGTAGGCGTGACTCATTCGGTTGGAAAGCTAGTAATGTGAAGAAAGGGTTATAGAATTTTTAGATTAATCTAAGATTTTCCTGTTATTTACATATGCAAACAAACCATTCGTTCCGAACAAAGCTCCGACACAGGTTGCTGATCAATCTATCTAGCAATCACATTTTGTGTTTTATTTGCGTTAATGTTAAAGACTATGCTCCTTATGCTTCTATTTAGCTTGTTCAACATTCTTTGCAAGTCTTCAATTGATTTTCCAAAAATTACCTTATCATCTGCAAAAGCTAGCCCGCGTACCCTTGTCGTTTCGAGATCCAAGCCTTTTTCTTGAAGATTCTTAGACACGTGTCCATGAATAATATAAATAGCACTGAGGGCATGAGGCATCCTTGTCTAACTTCTTTCATAATATCAAAAGAGTCACTCAATTTCTCATTTATCCCTACATTCGCTTTTTCATTCGTATACATAATTTTATTATTGCTTGTAGGAGCCGTCCATTGACTCTACGTTCTTTCAGGACTTTCCAAAGTATACTCCTTTCTGCCTTGTCAATTGCTCTTTCTAGGTCAACAAATGCACAGAATACACCAGCAAACTAACCTTTTTTTAATTTCTTTATTATATCCATAATCTCAGTGACACAAACTTTCTGCATGGAGTTTTCTAATTCCCTGAACAAGAATCGCAAAGTTTCTATTATCTCGTCTTTGCAGATAGAATTTCACTTTTAATATTTCTTATGCAGACAATCTCTGTACTTTTAATTCCCTTCATACTTAAAAAAATCATTTTTCACTTACTTTAGAGTCGCTTTGTGTTTTCTTCTCTTCTGATTTTATCTTCACTTTTCTTTACTAGTCGCTTCATGAACCTCTTTATGTGCTTGTAATCATTTTTACGTATATTTCTCTTTTCATCGCTAAGATCTGTCACGTTTAAAGTTCTTTTTTACGCTTCTTTGTTTTCTTTTCTCACTACCTGCATTTCATTATTCTACCACGCATCACCAAACATTCTTCTTAAAACATCTTTGTTACTTATAAGCGATTGCTTCGTTTTCTTGGTTCTCTTTTTTCGCCATTCCTGACCTAAGTTTATTTTGGAGAGCAGAAGGTAATGATCAGTATTTCATGCAGTGTCTCTCATGATCCTCCTATCCTTGACTAGCTCTCTTAATTCTTCATCCGCAACAACAAAGTCAACTATAATGTCGCTACTTTCTTCAGACCCAGTGTACATTTAGATAATTTTATGCCTAAAAAAATTGTTTGTAATAAACATTCCCTTTTCTAATCCTCAATTTGGATGCCCACACAGCGGCCAGATAGTCGTGGTAGCCGTGGGTCGAATTGGGATGTTGGAAATCTTCGCCTGATAAAACTGGTATAAAAATATATTCCGCATAAAAGCAAAAAAGTCTTTAGCTTACTAACATACTAAAAATTCTTTGGTGGAAAAATATCGCAAACTAAGTGAAATATTAAATTAAAATTTTAACAAATGATTTTTAATAGTAATACGAGGGTAGTTCAATAAGTCCTTAGAATGACCAACAAATGGCGCGCGAATCGCTCCAAATCATCTGTTTTCAGTCAGCACCACTCCCGACTAGAAATATGGTGCAGTCTACATCTTCTGAGTTTACGTGTTTTTATAACCAATTGAAAAAAAAATTGTTCATTAAGAAAAATGGAAAAAAACGAGTTCAGAGCGGTAATCAAACATTTTCA
>NC_046659.1:74519451-74521173 GCF_010883055.1 Belonocnema kinseyi | reverse complement strand
AGCTCCAAGGAGATTATGTTGAAAAATAAAAAAAAAATTTACCCCAAAAAAATTGTTTTTATACTTCATTCTAAGGACTTATTGAACTACCCTCGTAATATAAAAATCTGCTTTTTATTTTAAATCCTAAATTATTTTTTAATTGCTCGGAAATCTTATGTAAGGATGATAATGTAGAATTTTCACGATTTCAAGACAAGATTTTTCGCAAGGCTTATGAATATGACATACATATTATAAATCTCATCTCTTACATTAGCCTTATTTTTTCCTGTAAGTAGTAACTTTCTTTCTGTTCAGCCTTTTAAGCCGCTTGCTTTACATAAATCCTGGCTCGGACAGGTAACCTGATATACGGCCAGGACAAATATTGAGAAATCCACAAATTTTTTGAGTTTCACGTATGTGAATCATGTGAAAATATTTGAAAATATAGGAAAGAGAAGTATTTTCAAAATATATTTAAGTTTACTACTTGTAAAATATAATTACAAAAAAACTAATAATCGCAGAAAACTTAGACAATGACTGGGACTTTAAGCAGTCGACTCCGTAGAAATCACCCTGAGGTCTCATTATTTTAAACTAAAAAAATAATATCTTGAAATAACAACTTCTAAATTCAGAATTATAGAGTCTTGATTTAAACAAGTTATTTTATATAGTATTAGTGAAAGTACTATAAAATGTGGAAAATTACTCGGTCTTAAAGAGGTCATCTTTTTGCAAATAACCCTTATAATCTCATTATTCAAAAGGAATTAAATAATTTGCTTAAATAAAAATTCTCTATACTTAATAAATGAGGATGTCACTAATGCGATTGAAGAAAATTTATCAACTAGACATCAATAGAGAATTCCTAATTCGATTAGTAGAAATATTTTTTATTTAGTAGAAAAGATCTATTAATTGCCTTGTCAACATCTAATAAAAAGAAACAGTTTTTTCATCAAACGTGACTGTGTAACATTCTGATCTTTCTCGAAATAAAAAGAAGGAAACAAATTTAAATGCGTAAATAGACTAAGTCACATCCACCAACACATGTGACGTGTTTACACGTTACATTTCTCCAAAATGGAAAAAGAATAATTATTTACACACATAGTCTATTTCAGCTCATTCAATTTAAAATCAAAAAAATTCCTTTTATCTATGAAGGAAAAAATTTTTCAAATGTTAATAAATTTTTGGTTGTATATAAGGAAATACTTCTTTCTGTTTAATAATATTCACGTAAAAACAGAAACTGAATCTTGACTTATTTTTCTATTTTTTTGTAACAAAGAAAATTCTTCAAATAAGATTAATTTCTCCTTGGCCTTATGGCAATGCTTTTTTTATAAAGAGGATTATCTTTTTTTGATTGAAGAAACTTTTTTCAGACTGCAAATTAAATATAAATTTATTAAGCAGGTGTTTATAGTTTTTTCCGCATATTTTTCGATTTTAGAACATCTTTCAAGGGGTCATTCACGTAAAAAATTTATCACATATTTTGTGAATGGCCCTAATATTAATAGAGAAATCAACATAATCCACGCTTGTGTTTTTTTCAGTTAAATTTTTCATCATATGACATTGTATCAGTCATGGCTGATCAAATTCAATATATTCAAGTTATCTTTCTCACATAGCTGGAGTACTCAGGCAATAAATTGGAATAAAAATGGATCCATGTGCCTTGGATTCACGTCAACAACAGAAAATATTCCCAAA
>NC_046659.1:74517922-74519351 GCF_010883055.1 Belonocnema kinseyi | reverse complement strand
TAGCCACTGTTAACTTTGTAACAATTTGAATTGTTACCATAATTTTTCAGTGAATATTGTGGTTGCGCATGGAGAAGGAATGAGATTTTATGTATTCCTTTTAAGATTTTTATTAAATCAACCTATTCTCATTGACATAATATTTTGCCCTATGCTCAATTGCTAACTTTATTGAAAATCGACTCTTTGGTTGTAATCACATTTATTTTTATAATTGTTCGAAGAAGATTTGGTTTATCCAAAATAAAATAATACTCTTTTAAGAGTGCAGCCGTAGCTTAATAAAACTCTAAAATAAGTAGAGGATAATTCAACTCTAGACCAAATTCGCTCGCATTTAGATATTAAATCTTCAAATGTTCAGTGAACTCGTAATTTTCACAGGTGTCGTTCGGCGACTACCTTTTCTATGTTTATAACTTTACGTAAGTCCGCAAGAATAGGTGATAATCGATCGACCTTTTTAACAAAGAAGTGCACAATGGCAACGTGTTAATGTTTTGGCACTTGGCCTTTTATGACCGTGTCCCCACGCAGGGCAAGGGGTGACACCTGTCTGCTACTTGCGCTTGCACAATAAGTGTAAAATTGACCTGAGCCGAGATCGGCTCGGACTACAGGCACTCGCCTACCTAATTTAGAGGATTAGAACGAGGGAAGGTAAAGAATTGTTCTCAACTGTATACTCTTTTCTGGTTATTTTCAGACTTTCGAGGGACTGCCTTTATAATGATTTTATATTTGAAAAGTGAAATTTCCTAACTCAGATTCTCATAGAATTATTCTCGAGGCTCATGCCGAGATTTAGAACTTTTCTTAGCCAGATTTAGAGAGGTATACTCCCGTCTGCCCATAAAAATCTAAGATTCTCGGTACAAGTTTCTAATTTCAGAATCTAACTTACTTGACCAAGGTTGATGGGTATAGCATGCCTTGCTCTTCGATTAGTTTAGGAAATTTATAAGAGACAATATTTCTCTTGGTTATTCTGAGTGGCACTTAGCCTTGGAAGGCAGTTAAGTGTTGAGTGAAATAAGTGAACGAACTTTCAAAAAGATTGCTCTTAGAACCGGGTACACTGGGTATACCAGCTTCCGCTTCAGAGGTCTTTTCTCTGAGTAATATCAAGCAAACTTCGGTTTTTAGCTTAAGTTAACAAGATATTAAAAGATACTTGAGGATAGTTAGTCCACATGATCCGTTGCGTATTCTACGCAACTCCCCAACTGTCTACTCGGGGTCGTGCTGCCCTTTTTATAGGCAGTCCCCCATTCCTTGACTCCTACGCAATTCTAGAAGGTTTTTAGAGTGAGTATTTGAGTCTGCGCCTTCAAGATTTCCCTTTGGAGATGCAATTATTTACCCTATCTTCTAAACTGTACGTAGAGTTACCTAGGATGAGGCTCTATGCTATAACTTGCGGGTTACA
>NC_046659.1:74515194-74517822 GCF_010883055.1 Belonocnema kinseyi | reverse complement strand
AAAGAGGGAGCTCTTCTTAATATTTTGACACCAAAATCATGTCGATACACCTTACCGACTGCGAGTAAACCCACCCACGCTTTAACTTGACAGACTGTATATATATATATATGTATTTATTTATTTATATATTTATATATATAATTAAAATTTGTCATAAGGACAACCGCAAGATTTCGCCAGGAGCGGGTGCTAATCTGAAAAATTGCAACCGCTCCTTACAAAATCGCGGTGAAATTTCAGCTACAACCACGTCTCGTGACCGTGAAATGGGTGGTTAAAGTCTGTAATGGAATCCGTTCGACGATCTGGCAAAAGTTTCGATGATAAAGACGATTAGTTTAACAGAATATTCCGGATACAATCGTTGCAACTCCCTTATAAGGTCTCTATACCTCTCTCTTTTTTCATTCCCCTTGACTATGATATTTTTGTCAGCTGGTGCTAAAAATTCGATAAAGAACATGGTTCGCTTCTTGAAGTCAAGAAGAACCATGTCAGGCCTCGAGTGTGCAACAAAAACAATTGTCTAGAATATAAAGTTCAAGTATATGTGGCACTTCAAATTCTCGACAATTGACTCGATTGCCCTAGAAGCATTTAGAGGAGCGATATTAAAGTTGATGCCATAAGAGGTAGAAAGATGGTAACAAACCACTCTGAGTGTCGCATTGTGCCTTTGGATGTAGGTTGTTCTCGCATGAGCTGGACAACTAGATAGTATGTGAGCTAAATGCTCGGGGTATGCATGGTACGCCCTGCAGCTACCACCGGGAATGTCGTGGCTCAAAATGTGGCGACGGTATGTTAAGGTGGAAATGACACCGTCTTGGTATGCCAAAATGAAACCCTACGTACCAGACTTCAAACCGGGTGATTCAAGGAAAGCAAAAGTTAGCTCACACGACATTGACTGATATTCGACAGATCTGTGGAAGATACCGTGCATCCTCTTATCGAGGAGCTGTTCACGAAAGTTTTTCGCCTGTGCTTTCTTAATCCGGGGCTTCTGGAGTGAGTACTCGAGATATATAAGATTTGATGCATTTTGCTCACTCCTAATACTGAAGTTAAGTCCGAGTGTTTCAGCAGTCTCCTCCGCTGCTTTGTACAGAAACGCTCCTTTGACCACTTTGTCGTGCTTTCTGACAATTGTAGGAAGAGAGTCTCTTACATTTGCAACTCTTTGAGACGTAACCAGAAGAATACTGTTATGAAGACATTCAAGGCTTAATATTCCGCGAATACCTTCACAGCGTGAGATGTACAGTCGCGGAACAGCAGACTTAAGAGGCATGCTCTTGTTTATGTGCATAAACTTTCTTGTTTCGATATTAAGGGATCTGAGTTCGTTCTTCGTCCATGGAACCACTCCAAGTGAATAGAGTACTACCGAGACCGCAAGCATGTTCGTTTCAGATGCTTTGTTCCTCGCCAACAGTTCGAAAGTCCAAATCTGCCGAATGAGACGTTTGTATCTGCTTCGGCGAGTATCCTTTATAGATGTCACATCCTGAATGCGGCTATGTGGCACGCCCAGTTATGCATAAGTCTCTCCAGTGCAAAGGCATCGTATAGCGTTTCTATCAACGAGCTCAGGGTATTCAGGGATGCGATTAAGTTTTCCTCGCTTTAAATAAGCCTTGGCGCATTTGTCTAACCCAAATTCCATTTTAATTTCCTTAGTATATTGTTTGACAATCCCTAGAGCTAGATGTAGTTGCTCCTTGTTTTTAGCATAGATCTTAAGATCGTCCACGTAAAATACATGAGTGACCTTGTACTTTCGATCTGCAGGTTTGCCGCAAAAGTACCCGTCGGAATGGCGAAGTCTGAAGATAGTGGCAATAATGTAAGGCAAAAGAGGAGTGGGCTCATGGTGTCGCCCTGAAAGAAACCTCCCTGAAAGGTGACCTTGTTTATCCCACGATTTTTTCCAGATGAGATAGTAAATCTGATTTTCCAAAGCGAAATCGATCTCTCTATGCACCTAACTATTTGCGAATGAAACTTTAAGATTTCCAAAAGACAGATGATAAGTCTATGGGAGGTCGAATCGAAAGCTTTCCGATAATCAATCCAGGTCATCGATAGGTCACGCTGGTAGAATGCTGCATCGTTGCAGACACATCTATCGATGAACAGGTTCTTCTGACATCCCACTACGCCTTTCTTTGAGCCTCGCTGTTCATACATTTCTTGCCACACAGGTTCAGTTGCCCGAACAATCCTATCATTTAAGATAGCTGTGAATATCACATACAGTGTGTTCAGACAAGTGATTGGCCTGTAATTCTTCGGGTTAGCTAAGTTGCCTATTTTCGGCAGGAGTATTGTGCGCCCTTTCAACAACCACTCTGGAGTCGGCTCTTCCGACTTTAAATATGAGGAGAAAATAAGGGCCAAATGCTGATGGGTTGAAGGAAGCTTCTTCCATCAGAAAGTTTTGATACAATCTGGTCCCGGTGCGGAATAATTCTTCATCCCTCTTAATACTTTTTTCACCTCCTCGGTAGTGATGGGTGGGCATTCTTCATCAGGTGTTATGAGGGCATCACACAGCTTCTTGAAGCTATTTATACTGGAGGGTCTTGGATGATTCGAGATGGGTTAGAGAGAAACTGTTGA
>NC_046659.1:74512863-74515094 GCF_010883055.1 Belonocnema kinseyi | reverse complement strand
GAAAACCGTGCCGAAAGCTGAATGGCACCTGGGTGAGGTGTCTAGAACGGTGACTCTGGGATACCGAGCGACCTCTCAGAGTACGCAGCCTTATCCTTGCATACGGGGCTCTACAAGGATGGACGAACACCTTTCCCTAGCTTCTTGTGGAAACAACAATGACAACACTAAACATAGTTGTAGTAAGTGTGGTTCAAAACAACAGAACGCGCAGGGCTCCCGACAATGGGTCGGCCAACAATGCCGACCAATAAAGAGCACTTTTTGCAGCAACGTCTGCGAAACAATGCTGAACTACTCCGTAAAAGGGGCTATGTAAGCGGAACGCTTACTCTACCACAGCTAGAACAAGCCGGCAACAAAGAAGGAGAGGCGACACTAAGACCAACCGTGGGCCGGCATCCAATAGATGAAGAGCGATGCTTTACGACCCGGAGAAACATCAACACCAAGGTTTCTCTCAAACCTAAAGATCTGGCTGAAATGGATGACGAGCTTCGTGGACATTTTTCCGGAGAATCCGACCTCTGGGCTATCAATTATTGTGTGTATGCTGCAGCGAGAGCTTTGGCCGATGCGAACCGTAAAACAAAACCAACGGCTGATCATGAGACCAAAAGCCGAATGCATCAACTTGCCATAAAGATAGGCTGCGCAAGACAGTACGCGTCCCGCATTCAGTGTGTGATTGACTACATCACATCTGGCAGGAATTTTACCGCCAAGGTTCGAAAGTTCGCGCACGAACTCCGGACCAGTTATCACACAATCAAAACAAGTCAAAGCTGCTGACCATCAGGCAGCATATTGTTGAGACAATACGGATACTATCTGACGCTAAGAGAAGTCTAGAGCCCACCCATCACTACCGAGGAGGTGAAAAAAGTATTAAGAGGGATGAAGAACTACTCCGCATCGGGACCAAACTGTATCAAAACCTTATGGTGGAAGAAGTTTTCTTCATCCCATCAGCATTTAACCCGTATTTTCACCTCATATTTGAGGTCGGAAGAGCCGATTCCAGAGTGGTTGGTGGAAGGGCGCACAATAATCCTGCCAAAAATAGGCAACTTAGCTGACTCGAAGAATTACAGGCCAATAACTTGTGTGAACACACTTTATAAGATATTCACAGCTATCTTAAATGATAGGAATGTTCGGGCAATTGAACTAGTGTCGCAAGAAATGTATGAACAACGAGGCTCAAAGAAAGGCGTAGCCGGATGTCGGGAGAACCTGCTCATCGATAGATGTGTCTGCAAAGATGCAGCATTCTACCAGCGTGACCTATCGATGGCCTGGATTGATTATCGGAAAGCTTTCGATTCGACCTCCCATAGACTTATCATCTGTCTTTTGGAAATCTTAAAGGTTCATCCGCAAATCGTTGGGTGCATAGAGCGATTGATGCCGCTTCGGAAAACCAGATTTACTATCTCATCTAGAAAAAAGCGTGTGATAACTAACAAGGTCAACTTTCAGAGAGGTGTCTTTCAGGGCGACACCATGAGCCGACTCCTCTTTTGCCTTACATTATTGCCACTATTTCTAGCACGTCGCCATTTCGACGGGTACGTGTGCGGCATACCTGCAGATCGAAAGTACAAGGTCACTCATGTATTTTACATGGACGATCTTAAGATCTATGCTAAAAACAGAGAACCGCATCTAGCTCTGGGGATTGTCGAACGATATACTAAGGAAATTGGAATGGAATTTGGGTTAGACAAATGCGCCAAGGTTTATTTGAAGCGAGGATAACTTAATGCCATCCCTGAAGATCCTGAGCTCGTTGATAGAAGCGCCATACGACACCTTTGCGCTGGAGAGACTTATACACACCTGGGCGTGCCACAGATCCGCATTCAGGATGTGACATCTATAAAGGGTACTCTCCGAAGCAGATACAAACGTCCCATCCGACAAATTTGGTCTTTCGAACTGTCGGCGAGGAACAAAGTATCTGCAACGAACATACTTGCGGTCCCGGTACTACTCTATTCATTTGGAGTAGTTCCATGGGCGAAGAACGAGCTCAGATCTCTTGATATCGGGACAAGAAAGGTTATGCACATGAACAAAAGCATGCATCTTAAGTCTTCCGTTCCGCGACTGTACATCTTCTGCCTTCAAGTGGGTCGCGGAATATTGAGTCTTGAATGTCTTCACAACAGAATTATTCTGGGTACAGCACATAGAGTTGCAAATGGAAGAGACCCTCTTCTTAAAAT
>NC_046659.1:74508197-74512763 GCF_010883055.1 Belonocnema kinseyi | reverse complement strand
TGCTTTCCTTAAATCGCCCGGATTGAAGTCTGGTACAGAGGGTTTCATTTTTGCATGCCAAGACGGTCTCATTTCCACCTTAACATACCGTCGCCACATTTTAAGTCAAGACATTCCCAATGATAGCAGCAGGGCGTGCCATGCACACCCCGAGCATTTAGCTCACATACTATCTAGTTGTCCAACTCACGCGGGAAAGACCTACATTCAAAGGCACATTGCGGCACTAAGAGTGCTTTATTACCATCTCTGTCACTCCTACGGCATTAACCTTAATATCGCTCCTCTAAATGCTCCTAGGGAAATTGAGTCAATTGTCGAGAATGGGAAGTGCCGCATATACTGGAATTTTATATTCACGACAATTGTTTCTGTTGCTCAATCGAGGCCTGACATGGTTCTTTTTGATTTCGAGAAGCGAATCATGTTCGTTATCGAATTTTCGGCACCAGCTGACAAAAACTTTATAACCAAGGAGAATGAAAAGAAAGAGAGAAATCGAGACCTTATATGGGAGTTGCAACGATTGTACCCGGAATATTCTTTTAAACTGATCGTCCTTATCATCGGCGCTCTTAGAGGTGCCAAGCTTTCACTTGCTAATGGCCTAAAAAGCATCCCTGCGTGTCAACAATATGCTAGAACACTTGCGGGAAAAATGCAGAAGGCGGTTGGCCTTGGGTCGCTCTTTGTTCTTAGGGTGCACGAGGCTTTTTCTGGATCGTCGTATTGATTCCTTAACAGACTGTAACCACCTATCTTACGGTTGTGAGAAGTGGTTGTGGCTGAAATTTTACCGCGATTTCGCTGGAAGCTGGTGCAATTTTCCAGATTAGCACCCGCTCCCGGCGGAAACAGGAATATATATTGTGTCGATAACGTTACCCGATAAAAATATAATTTTGTTAAGAAATGTATAACGGATATTCTTTTATTGAAAAGTAACTTAAAATTGTAAAGTTTATACCTGTAGAAACCATTAAAATTTCGTTTATTAGTTCCTTAGAATCCACTTACACAAAAACACAGGCTTATGACGTTCGGTTTTGATTCCTCTAGAATCAAACTGAAGGGCCTATGACAAAGCTACCGAACGCGTCCTCGCGTTGAATTTCTCTTTTCTGCAGACCTTTCAAGCAATTTTTAATAATTAAAAAAATATAATGAAAATTGGTAAATTTGATCGGTTTTCTAGCAACAAAAATTGTGATTTTGAAATCTGTTAAAAAGATTTTAAATCACAGCATGGAAAACCGATTAAAAATAACAATTACGTTTGTAATTTGAAATTCTTAAAAATTGCCGGGAAAAGCTGCAGAAAAGAATTTCTTTTGGCTTACAAAAATATTGAGATCTTTCGAAACTTTAAGGCTACTTTGATTCACCTGACGTGATTTTAGCTATACATTCTAGTTTTTATTTTTGAGAATTTACTGTAATCTTATATCAAAATATACTGTAGCAAAAAGATGTTATTTATGCAATTTGTGGACCCATCACCAATGTTCAAATCAAATGCTGTTGACTCAAATGTAAATTCTATCAAATAATAATTATTGATTTCGGATCGATGAATGAATTATGCATACACCATAAATGGAAATTGTTTTTACCAATTTTATGAATACAGCTACAATAAATTTACGCGACTTTCATCTTTTTAGTGTTGGATTTTAAAAACAGCGGTTTTTTTTTCTAAAAATTTTAGGTTTTAAACTTTTTTGTTCGAGCCCGTTGGATACGGCAACTGCTGGATTCCGTTGATCCTTTCTTTGATTGATTATAAGTTTCTACAATCCAGGTAGTAATTCGGCCTTCATAGTAACATAATTCTCCATAATTGAAAAGAGAGGATTCAGGATCAGGATATAGTTAAATGTGCAATATAACGCCACCCTTATGCGGGGCATTTTCAGATTTTAAAACACTGGATACAA
This sequence comes from Belonocnema kinseyi, assembly GCF_010883055.1. NCBI lineage: Eukaryota > Metazoa > Arthropoda > Insecta > Hymenoptera > Cynipidae > Belonocnema > Belonocnema kinseyi. Next base: position 74,510,826 of record NC_046659.1, on the reverse strand, counting down.
CTAAGGTTTTTTCTCCTTGTATGAAATAGCGATTCTCCGCAAATTGTTCATCATCCATAATCTTGAATCGCTTCATATCCGCGGCGAACGTCATGCTCTCCCACGCTCGTACAAAAAGGCGATATGGAACTTAATAATGACTGGGTGGAGAATATAGATGTCCAGCAAAACCACCGACATTTACAATAAAGAGAGTAACATAGTTTCTTGCCCGAAGATGATAATGATCACGTTCACCATACTCGTCTCCTCTATAACTGTATATTGCACCAGGCACTGTAGGAAAAATAGAGATTCACGAAGCTTTTGTTCACTGGAAAAATAACCCATAGTAACTAGATACGCAGAAAGAGTTATTTTTGTGGGTATATGGCGCTTACTTCGACCAATTTTTGTTTTTCTCTATTGCAATCTCATTTAATAAAACCCAATTAGAAAATTTATATTTTTTTGAATAGAAGTTAATTTTTTTCTAATGAAAAGTTCAATAACATATATTTTAGTTTCGGAATTAATTTATTTTCGTTAAAAATTCTAATCTTTGGTTGAAGAATGCACTATTTGGTTAAAAACTTGTTTTTTTTTTGTTTGTACGAAAAATTAATTTCTTGAACAGAAAACTTAAGAATGATATTTTAAATTGAAGATTTATCGTTGTCACTGAAAAAGCTGAAAGTCTTTATTCTCTTTATTTATTCTGTGGTTAGTTGAACATCCAACTGTTATATTTCCGTTCAAAATTAATATTTGTTGGTGAAAAATTCAAAAAACGTGATTAAAAGTTGAAATACTTTATACAAAACATAACTTTTGATTCCAACAATAATGTTTCACACTGGCATGATTTCCTCTGAAAATGTTGTGACATTTTTAAAATTTCCTCGATGCAAATTCTAAATATTTCAGAAATTAACAGAGTTTAAAGAAATTTCTAAGTTAACAGAATTTCAAAAATTTCAAAATTTGAAAATTTCTTAAAATTAAAAAGATTTAAAAAGAATGTGAAGAGAAGCTAGAATCACAAAAACTTCCCGAAACTTCAAGATATTTCCACAATTTTAAATATTTTCATTATTATTAATATTTCAAGCAAGGAGCCCGCAGCAAATGTACATGAAATGGCTTTCGGTTGATTTTGATTAAACTTTGTAAAATTGTAGTTCTCAATGTCTCGATCAAAAGTGTTATGGGGCACAATATCCGAAAATGGAAAGTTTTCGAGTTATAGAGGGTTAAAAATCCAACCCTTTTAAGTAACATTACTAAATATCTCGAAAACTGCAGCACTGCGAAAAAAATGTTCCCTATGAAAGTGATTGGGCTCTAACGGGAAAATGCAAAGAAAGTCATAGCCTGAAGACACAAGTCATTTTTCAAGGTCATTCAATGTGAACTTGTCATTTATGCTAATATTCAGCCAATAGAGACAAGATATGAAGAGGAAATCAATATAGAACCTACGAAGGCATTTCACGCCTTCATTGGCTAGATATTGACAACATCCTGGACAAATCTTGCCTTCATTGGTTAGATAATGACTAAATCGCACTCATGACTTGCCTTCATTGGCTGGGCGTTGACTAAGTCAATCTCATTTCTGGCCTACAACCAGGTATAGCCCAAATGAAGTTGGCCTCTAAATGATGATCTTTTTAATTTTTATTAAAGGGCATCGCCAAGGGAACTTAACCTAATTGTTATTCTCATTGCCTCGAATATAGTTGAACAAATAACTAACGTAGATTCATTTTCAACCAAACGTTTGCATTGTTAACCAAAAAGATGACATTTCTGCCGAAATAGGTAAGTTTTCTACCAAAAAGGATTAATTTCGAAGCAAAATACATAAATTTTCAACTAAAAATAATAGAAATCAATGTTCAGCTAAAAAAATGTGTTCGTAAGGAGGGAAAATTACTTTTCAATATGACAGTTCCAATTTAGATAAAAGAAATTAATTTTTAAGAAGAAATATGTTTTATGAAAAGAGTTTAAAGTTAAAAAATCAGGTTGAATGTTCAGGCAAAAAGATGAATTTTAAACAAAATATGTGCATAAATTTTCAACTAAATGATTAAATTTTCTAATAAGAATGTAGAATTTTCAACCAAAGAATTGAAGTATCAATCTAATACAGTGAAACTCTTATATAGCGCGGATTTTGGGCCTGAAGTTGGGTAGTACCTAACTCATTATAGCCTGCTCCGCTTTTGTTTGTTCACGCCTGTTAGCCTGAGTGACAAACGTAGATCCCACGCACCCCGCCCAGCACCTTTTACATCTACATGTGACGTGGCGTCAATTCGCGGAAGGGCTATAGAAGGGAGGGCTATTAAAGAGTTTCATTGTAGTAGAATTTTTGCATCAAACGAGAGGAATTCCACGCCAAAAATAAAAGTGCAGAATTTGCAGCTAAAAAGAGTTGACTTTTCACCAAAAACATTTGGATTTTCCGATTGGGTTCTATTAATTGAGTTCGCATTTAAGCGAATAAACTAGGAATTAGGATGAGAGGATGTTTTCTTTAAAATAGGGGAAAAACATGAAATTTTTAAAAGGGGGAATAAGTAAAAGAGTCTGAAGTCTGAAATATGACTATATGGAAATATGTACTGAACGTTACCTGAGT
>NC_046659.1:74504779-74508187 GCF_010883055.1 Belonocnema kinseyi | reverse complement strand
AACCATAATTTCTTGTGTAACCCCTCCCCCTAAAATTGTCAACTTGATTTATGAATGGCTCGTCCGCTACGATTATTGGACAATTTAAGACAACTGTCAATAAAATACAATGGGAAACAATTCTACCGGCACACAGTGAATTATTAGCTGGATTATCAACATTTTGTAGAAGTTTTTAATTCAGTTAAAGTGAGTCAAGTTTTTCATTTCAGGCATTTTTCTTACGACAAAAAAAAGGAATTTTAAACTTTTTTTTTGTAATCACAAAAGAGAAATGTTTTGTTTTAAACATTTGCATATAATTGGAAGGAATGAAACTTTGGCTTTTATATATTTTTCTGAATCGCTATTTAGCATTTAAAATACCAAATAATAAATATTTGTGAATTTTTGATACAATAATTTAAGGATTAAATAATCATTCTAAGGGAATTGTTCGAAACTGAAGGATTTAAAATTAAAAAGTTAAAAAATCTGTCGTATAAATCCAAAATAGATCAAAATTTAGCTACTTCAAATTGATGTTCTGCATTTTTATTTTTCCCTTTAATAAGTTTCAATTATGCGATTATAATTAAAAAAATAAGTTTGAAATGTATGAGAAACAATTTAAAAATAGATTTTTTTTCAAAGATTCAAGTTTCAAGACATGTCCTAGACTGGTTTTGCCGGCGTATGTTTTAAGTAAATAATGTAAAGTTAAATACAATGAGTATATGCGTGATTCCTCATAAATTTGAGGCTCAAGTAAGATAGAAAACAGAACATATATACTGAAACATTTTCGAGAATCCTCATTAGTTGTACTAGTATTGAAATTCTTACTAATTGGGTTGCCGTAATTTCAAGAAAATGAGGCCCTCTTTAGGTCCTCTGTGTTTAATCATGGTGGTCTTCTTCAATTCTATTGGTAAGTGTACTATCTATTAAGTGCGAAACTAAGTTCCCGCTGCATGTCAATAGATGGTTCCAGCAGTAAGTGCTGGTCGATTTTGACATAATCAAAGCGTCATGAATCAAGCGTAAACATATGGTAAACAAACCATTTTGACACATTAGTGATTTTGTTCTGGCATCATATACTTTTGGTTATGTAAAAATACCTGATTTTGTGGCAAATAATCGTCAGTTTACGGGAAGTGTTGATTTTCTTCTTTCATTAGAAGAAAGCGGCAGGTGATTCCGATGTTAACGACCGTCTGCGTGAACGAAGAGCAAAAACCTTCGAAGACGCTGAATTGGAGACATGCTCAATAAGAATCCGTGTAAAACGCAAGAAGAGCTTGCTTAGACATTGGGAGTTACACGCCAAACCATTTCCAAGAGATTGCATGCGTTTTTAATAATTAAAAAACAAGGAAATTAGGTTCCTTATGACTTGTGCTATTTTGTGCCGTTTGAGCGTCTTTTTTGTCTGTGAACAACTGCTTCCGCGGCAAAAAAGGAAGGATTTTCTTCATCGCATCGTGACGGGTAATGAAATATGGATTCATTACAATTACAGGAACCCAAAAAAAAGAAAGTCATGGGGACTGCCCGGTCATGCTTCCACGTCGTCGGCTCAACCGAATATTCACGCATCATCACTTTCCGCAAATGACGACTATTTGACACAAAATTAGACATTTTTAGACAAAAAAGTATATGACCCCAAAGCAAAATCACTAATGTGTCAAAGTGGTTTGTTTAACATATCTCTAAGCTTCGTTCATGACGTTTTGAATATGTCGAAATCGACCAACTCTTATTGCTGGAGTCATCTATTGACAAACAGCGGGAACTTAGTTGCGTACCTAATATAATATGAAGCGTAATGATTTGTTTTTCTTTATTTGCATACTTAAATGTTTCTTATTTAAATAATGTACGAGAAAATATATTCATTTTTTTAAATTACATCGAACTTCCGCCTCGTTTGTCAGTGTGGTATGGAAGACGTGACAAATAGAGAATTAAAAAAAAAGTGCGATTGTGTGTAAAATTTTTAGCTTTTCTAAAAGAATGAGAAGGCAACATTGTGAAACGGAAAAATAAGCTATGTAACCTCAACAAACACGAGAAAAAACATGACTAATTTACTATTTTCTCTTCTGAAAAGAAAAAAAAATAATTTAATTTTTTAATCTATTTTTTTAATACAAATAACCTTTTCTTAATATAATAAAATAGATTTTTAAAATAAAAATGATTTTTGTTTCATCAAAAAAGTAGCACTGATTTTACCTATACAGTTTAAAATGTTTGCAATTTTAATATAAACTGTGAAAAAAGATTTCTGTAAAATTACAAAGTTTCGGAAAATTAAATATTGTATCATTGTAAATATCATACACTTCACTGTGTGATTTTACAAAAATATGTGAAATTACATCCTCTAGCGATGTACATCAAAAGACCCTCGAACAGCAGTGTAATATTACACACTCGATAAAAATAAAATTCCACATTCCCTCGTACGAACTTTACATTCATAAGGGAAAATTCAGTTGCAGCGTGTAAAAATACCATGCGTTGGTAAAATCACTTTCCTGTGATTGAAAATTACATCGAGATTTTTAATTTTATCAAAGATCTCTCATTTTACCCTGGCGGAAACTGTAACATTTTTTATTTATAATTAATTTAAAATTAAGAATAATTAAACAAATAATATGTGAATACGAAAGCGTCTCTCGTGTTCGTTGTTTATCGATGCCTTCATCCTTCAATTTTGGAGCATTTTTATTTTTAATGCGAGGAAATTGACAGCTATGTTTAACTTTTTTGACAGCTTTCACACAAAAATAGACCGATTCCGAGCTGTTCCTATTTTGCCTTTTACATTTTCTGCTATTGGAACGGAAAAAATGCGGTTATTTAAAACGTATACTTCATATTTTTTATGGAATAATTAAACATAAAAAATACCCATAGTATTTTATGTGTTTTAGGTAAGTGGTAACGTGTCCGGCTTGTGTTTCTTAAATCTCCATGAAATTCTACGAAGTTTGAGCTTTCAAGTGTTCGAAACCTGTTGCCCTGATAAATTTTATTTTATTTTATTCTTTCACATAATGAATTTTACATTTTCGCATGTAAAATTATCGGCCAAATTGGATTATCACAATAGATTCGTAAAGTTACTCCAATACACGAGGGTCCTTTTATTTACATCCACCAGAAATGTAAAATTCAATAGATTTTTTTTACAGTGTACATTTAATATACCCCGTGAAGTTGGACCCCCGAAGTTCACATTTTTTAAATTGCCTTTTTGCATACGCTTGTGCGTCGTATGCACTATGTGTACATTTAATATTTTCGTATGTAACCTCTTGGTTGCCCTGCTAGGGGAAAATCAAAATTTCGTGCTATTCCCAAAGATATTATAAGCATAGATGCGGCACGGGAGGTCGGAGTGGGAGAACG
>NC_046659.1:74490354-74504679 GCF_010883055.1 Belonocnema kinseyi | reverse complement strand
ATCTAACTACATTTTTGCATGCCTCGAGGTGCTGCCCTCTTCAACTTTTCGATGTTTCTATGGCAACCGCGTCCTTTGCTTACGTCTACGGGAGGGGTGGGGCCAAGGCGAAAGCCAAACCGAAAGTGTCGGTGATTTTCTGTTTTCGATTCTCGCGTTTGCCTTCGCCAGCCATATCTATAGCTGACTCGGGGCTGTCCATGCACGCCGAAAATATTAAAATTAATGAGGGCCTAAAATTATTATATTTATTATTACGTTAAAATTAATTAATTTCTTTTACGGTTTTTTTTAAAGGGACATTTTCGAGATAGTAACTAAATTAAAAAAGTAAATAAATTTAAAATTATTCAGAATTTAGTTAAATGAAAAAGTTGAATGAATTCCTCGTCTCGTTTCTTTTAAAAGAGAAATTTTCGAAATACTATATAAATAAGTTTCAAAAAATTCTTGTCATATTTTAGAATTGTAGCGAAATTTCAAACATTATTTAAAAAAATATAATTTTTACAAAAATAGTGAATTGAAGGTTCGAATACTTCACTGTATAAATTTATCCTACATGTATTTTTAAATCCTAAAATATTTTATTATTTTTTCGCATAATTAAGGTATAACTGAAGTAATATTTACACTTCTCTGTAGTGTCGAATTGACAATTTACATTTAATTCCAAGGACAAATGTAAGGTTTTCACTACTCATTTAATTATTTATCAAAATTATATTAAAATTCTGTTTTTTGTTTGTTTTTATTTCTTGATTATTTGAAACGTATAATCTTTTTCCTTATGATTTGTTTAATTACAAAAACCAGTAACTAGACTATGCCTTGCACATTAAAATTTAATTTTAGAAGGTTGAAGGCAGTTAATAACTCGCAATTGCTCATCAGAATTCACAACTTCGAAGAAATCCGAAGAGTTTATAAAAATAATTCAAAGCATCGAAGAATCCAAAAAAATTCTAAAGAAACATAAGGCGTTTAGGGGTACATCTCAGCAACTAATGCCATGAATTTTCAACCAAATTCTAATCAAGAATAGACATGTTGCAATTTTCAAGGAAAGTAATTTTTAACATAAAAAACCAATTTGTCGACAAAAAAATTTCAATGTTAAGCCAAAGAGGTAAATCTTGCAGAAATATGATTTTAAAAAAACTAGATTTAACAAACATGAAAAAAACACGGAAAAGTTCATTAACAAACGAATCCTGCTTTAATTTTCTACCATATTGTTAAATCATTCATCGAAATATACTAATTTAGAGCTTAATAATTGCATTTTTAATAAAAGGACGATGTAAAAAAAATCAAGAAAATTAATTTTCGACCCAAAAGATGAATTTTCAACAAAACAGAAGAATGTTCTAAAAAAGAATTAAATTTTAAACTTATAAAGTCTAAATCTCTAACAAAAATGTAAAATTGCAAATTTTTAGATAAAAAGTTAATTTTGAACAAAACAAAAAACCCAAAATGTGAAGAAAATTTTTACATGTTAAAAAAAGATTAATTTTCAACTCAATCAAGAAATTCAATTTTCAACAAAAGAGTCGAACCCAAAGATCAAGGGGAGTCCAAAAATATGAATCTTTAATGATAAAGTTCAACTTTTAACCAAGTCGTTTAATTTTCAATTAAAGAAGATAAATTGTTACATTTTTAATAAAAGAGTTCAGCCTAAAAATGACTTTTTATCCGTAGAAGATTAATTTTCTAAACATAGAATAGTTAAATTTTCGACCAAATAGTTGAATCTAAAACCAAAAAAATAATTTTTTTACAAAGTAGTTCAACTTTTAACCAAGCTTTTGAATTCCTAACGAAACAAGATGACTTTTCAACAAAATTGTTGCATTTTTTACAGAATAATAAAATTTGCAACTGAATACTAGAATTTTTAACCAAACGAGTTGAATTCTGAACCACAAATATAATTGTCGAGTTTCTACCAAAAAGGATTCAACCGAAAAAACGAGAAAAGGGGGTTTCTTAAAAACAGACCAAAAAAGAACAATTCTTTAAAAGTTAATAATAAGGAAACATACTAAATGTTATCTAAGTTCGTAACTTTTCTTCCACTGATCCCCAACCCCTGTTAGAACCATAGTTTTTAGCATGAGCCCCCCCCCCCCCCCCCCCCCCCCCCCCGCCCATGCAAATTGTAATGCAGTTTACTGACGACCCCTTAAAGTTTCGATTAAAGTCCGAAAAGAAAGGACGAGTTCGTTAACAGCCATTCTGGATAAAAATACAAATTTTAGGACCATTTTCTTATACTTAAAATTTTTATTTACGGCTATTAATAATACTCAGAAGGACAAACAATTTATCCTGATGACTTTCTTTTATACAAAGAAATTCTGAGTTATAGCATTTTCAAAATTTTTAATATCAATGGAAAGTCAAAATGATCAGCCAAACAACGTACAATATGGAAAAAAGTAAAGAAAAACATTGCTTTTTAAAAGCCCTACAAGATTATCATACAAACTTTTTGGATTTTCTTGTAAAATTTAAAATTCTAATGTTTATTGCACAAAAAATAATGAGATATGAAAAATCCCATTTTGTGGTCAAACTATGCAGGATACGGAAGAAGATGAATCAACAAGAATTGTGATCTCAAAAAAGATCTACAATTTTGTTAATAATCACTTCTTGATAGGAGGCGTACCTTTTGTTTTATTCGCGAAAAATAACATTGAAAATATAAAAAAAAACGTCGTGAAAAAATGATTCGAGTTACGAAACAAAAATTATTTAACAAAAAATTATTTACCGGAAAAAGAGCTCCAAATTTGTTATGAATTATTTTTTGACATGACACGTAGTTTTGGTATTTACCATAAAAATGGTATTAAAAATAAAGATGAAAAATTTGTGGAAAACAGCAAAAGCTACAAAAACAAATTGATAGAAAAAAGTTATTCGCCCAAGAAAGTGAATAGGCAAAATATTTATTTATTCTGATCAACCACTCGAGTAAAATTTAAAAATACATTTGTTCAATTTTGAAATTATGGGGTTCTGAATTTAAAAAATCAGGACATAATTTACATACATAGTAAGATACATAAATTTCTATAAAATATAATATAAAAAAATATAATAAAAAATATATTTATTATATAATTTTATCGTTTCATTACAATTTATTTAATTCATAATTAATTACACAAACATAGAAATTTACGAATTATTGTTTACTTAAATTAATAATCGTAAGGGAGGTGGTATTCCTATATAATTTAACTCTGCATCTAAATACTCCAAATCGCTAATTATACATGCGAGAACGCTGTACGGTCAAATTTATTTAAAAAATTAATTATTTTAAATTTCAACTCAATATGTTTATCAATTAAAACTTTTTATGTCTTCAAACGTATATTTTCATTTAGTAGAATTTCTACCGCTTTTTATCAAAACAACAAAATAATATAATTCATAGGCAGTAAATTTTAATTGCAAAATGACAAATTTTTTCCATAAAAGATGTCAGATAAAAATATTTATTACAATACAATTCCATTTTAATTCAATTTAAAAGTAAATCTTATGCATCTACATATTTTCTTGATGCGAAATTTATTCAAATAATTGATTCATTAATTGGAAATGATAAATCAAAATTCTCGATATAAGATTTGTATTTTATATTTTTAAGTATTTAGTATTTACCGACTTAGTATCGGCTATTTGATGGACTTGTTCGATGGGTGAAGATTGCAGGGGTAAAGTAGTTGGTTGGTGCGATTTTCGGGTTGAGAGGCATGGGGGGATAGGGCAATTTTCGCCGGGAGCGCCGTCTACAATTAATTCCTCGAACTATACACGTGCTGCATCTAGGCTTATAATATCTTTGCTATTCCTCCGAAATTGAAATTTCTTCAATTTTCTTTTTGCATACTTTTCTACGTCGTATGTTTCTATGGCCGGGCAGCCAAGAGGGTACAAACGAAAATGTGAAATGTACAAAAAGTACATGAAACGTACAAACGTATGCAAAAAGAAAATTTGAGAAACTTGAATTTCGGGGTGAAGTTTCGTCTACAAACTGTCAGTCACCTGTCAAGATGATTTTGTCGTGCGTTATTTGGGTGGAATTGATGTTGATAAGAAGGTCAGTTATAATAATAATTACCTAACTTTTAATTTCCTCCCATTTATCAGGACTATTAGTAGTATTAGTTCCTTGAAGTAAAAATTGTATTTGGCGTAGTATAATTTCCAAATCTTAGGTTAGTCGAAACCGACATGAGATTCAAACCAGCAAAGCTGGGATATAAAAACTAAGTCGTGACCGTCTGCATTGAAATTAATGCCTATTTGTTCGAAGATATTTTATCTAGATTTTCTGTATTTAACAAAGTAAAGTTAGCTGGTGGTTAAAGTGAAAACACTTATTTGTATATGTAGACGGTCATGACTTTTTCTATACATCCCGGCTTAAGTTTAAATGTCGACGGCTATGACTAACCTAACATTTGGGATTTGCATTAGGAAGTTATCATTTTATTCTCAGTTACTACTGTGAACTGTTAAATGAAAGAAGGTTGAAAACTAGGTGAATATTATTTCAATTAGTTTCCTTATTAACAATTATTCAGTCGAATATCGCAAAGCGAATAGTTGCTTTGATAGGTGTTCAGGTGGCTGACAGCGAGGTTCAGCACTCTACAACCAGCCTGTGGACACTCAATTCTTTCTAGATGAAGGATTCGAGACGCCATCTAGCGTATACTCAGATCTCTAAGGTGAGATAATTCATGACATCAGATTTGTTCTAGATAGTTTTTAGATAATTAAGTTGAAAAATAAATGAGAACAAGAAAGCAATCTAAAAACAAACAGAACATCATAAATAATTATTTATAAATTTCTGTTTGTTTTTTCATTGCTTTATTCATGAAAGTGTGATTCACGAAGAAATTTTAGGTCATATAAACAGTTAATTTACATTTTTATTTGAACCGCATTAAAATAACCCCAAGGCCGATTCAAGCCTTCCAACGGGTGATTGCCAGGAACAACGAAAATGGTGGTTCGTGCGTTGCTGGGGGTCATGGGTTTGCGGGGTGTGGACAGGGGAAGAAACGCTGCGCCATCTAGCGTATGCTCCGAGCGGGATCAAATTTATAATACTTCAAGGTCGTCTATATGAGTGACCAGATCCTGTCCACAACACTTGGCATGAGCCAAAATTCAGACTCTAAATGATACATACCCCTAGATGCCCAGATGTGTAACTACCTTCAGAGGAATAAATTTGAGACTGAAAATTCTCTCAAATGCTGATTGGGAGACCAATGAAATTTGAGCTGCAACCAATTTAACATCAACGTTTTTTGTGCAAAGAAATAGATTTGCAATAAAAAATTATGAATATTTAAATAAAAAAATTAAACTTTCACAAATTAGTTTAATTTTTTAGCAATAACTTAATAGTCAAATAGTTTAATTTTAACCAAACAAGAATTAATTTCAACAAAGAGATTCATTTTCAAACTAAGAAGCCGAATGTTCATCAAAACAGTTAATTTTCGAATAAAAAATGTCCTAGTCAAGAAAAAAAGAAAACATGCATTAAATTGTGGAATTTTCAAGCCAAAAAACGTATTTTCAACGAAACAGCTAAAGTTTCATATAAAATAATTAAATTTAAAAACGAATGATTTGTAATCAATTAGTTTATCTTTCAACCAAACAGTTCAATTTTTAATAACAGCAAAATATTTCCTAAGAAACAAAACGAGTTTTCAATAACTGACCAACAACCTCAACTAAACAGTTCAATTTTCAACTAAAGCAGACAAATTATGTCGCAAAAATAGAAAGCAGTTAATAATGATGAAATTTTGACCATTTTCTCCGGTTCTGAGCCCAATGCTTGAATTTTACACTGAGTGGACGAAGATACTATCAAATTGTGAAATTTCTGAGCCGAAAATAAGAGAAATGAGAAATTTGTACAAAAAGGTTGAATTTGTGACACTCGTTAATTTTTTAGGAGGCAGCTAAATTTTTAATCAAAAAGGGGATTCAAAAGAGTTTAATTTCTAGAGAAACAAATGTAAAATAAGTTGTTAAATTTTCAAGCCAAAAAAACGAATTGTGCATTCATATAGACGGATATGCAATAAAACTGTTTAATATTTTTAGATAAATTAAATTATTACAAAAATACTTAAATATTTAACAAATTACTCCAATTTTCAAATGAAAGATTTACGCGTAAAAAACAACAAAAATGTACGCAAAACTATTGAATTTAGGAAACAAAAATGCGAATTCTCTAAACAACAGTTGAGTTTTTAAGCCGAAAATATGAATTTGTGACCAAATAGTTCAATTTTAAATATTTCAACGCTAAATCCTGAACTAGAAACAGAATAGTTAATTTATGACTTGAAAAATTTATTTTCAAGAAAAAAAAATTTGCATCTAAGTATTGGATCTGAAAATGGATCAACAGGCAATAAAATTAATTTTAACGAAGGATGAACTCCTTCGTTTTTGATGAACTCCTTTGGAAATTCAACTACATGTATGAATTGAACATTCATACATGTAGTTGAATTTCCAAACAAGAATATTGATCTTCAAATTAGATAAGTTTTTAGATTTTTAAAATTAATAGCATTTACTTTTGCTGGCGTTAGAAAATTTCAAAAAGCTTTATCATTTTGAAAATTGCTCAATTCTCAGAAAGTTTCAGAATATTATAAATTTCAGAAAATTCCTCCATATAAGTGATAATCGTGCCTGTGTGAATAGTTAATGTTGCAATTAAAAGCTATCAGTTGTCAACTGGTTTTGTAGGCTGTTATTATAGCATTAATTATGTCTCATTCACTACTTCCCACCCTACCCCTAAGGCACGGGGTAATGTGAGCAGTGCTCTACGGAATATTTTGTTTTGGTTTATTTATCCTTTAAATAAAAGCTCAATGAATCTGTGTTTTTCTTACAGTGGTGGATGCAATGCTGAAAAAATTGTATAGAGACATGTATACAGCACGGGTTAATACTATTAATGAAGAATGCTACGTTACGACGTATATTATTAGGAAAGGCGCCTTTCATGGATTTCTTTATCATCCAGCTCCTAGTCAAGTCGATGTCACTACCGTACGAAATCGCTTTCATGTAACATTGCCGGGTAACCGAAAGTTAATTGCAGACCTCCAAACTCTCCGTATTAAGGATAATGAAGGTTTATTGGAGAATCGCTATTTTATAGACACAGGAAAATTCTATGTTTTATCTGGTGCGTTAACTGGTGTCGATAACAAAGATGAGGCTCACGTTGTGCTAACAGTGACTTATCCTGAAACTGGACCCTTGCCTGTTAATCTTCATTCAGGAGTAAATTACCTTGAAAGAAAATTTCCTAAGTGGGCAGATAAGAATTATAATCTTCGGCATACGAACAATCGGCAACTTATTGAAAATAGTCAACACACTCCTAATCTTCAAAGTAATTATATATTTTAACGTTTTTTTTTTAATTGAAGAAATTTTTAATATTTTTCTAAATTTCGAAGTATATCCAAAACATTTAAGATTCACTAAAATGATTTAAATCTTAATATTTTTTTTCAAGATTGTAAAAATTATTAGCATTTGCTTTTACTAGCATTAACAAATTTCAAAAATCTTCTCATTTCAAACATTGTGAAAATTTGCTACATACAAAGGGAAAACTTTGAAAAATTGGAATAATGTCAGAATTTTAAAACATTTTAAGTTTTTTAATAATATCAAGCTTTATTATATTTTGCAAAATTTTGAAAATTTTTTTAATCAACAAGATTTTAAATATTTTCACAAGTTTTAAAACTTATGCAAAATTTCTAGGATTCAACAATTTTTTAAGAACAGTTTCTTTTTTAATTTGTAAATTAAAAAAATTATATTGTCCAAATTTCAAATTTGTTGAGAAATATCAAAGAATTTTAAAATTTCAAAAACTTTAAAAGCATTTGAAGAAAAAAGAAAATACGGAATTACATGAAATTTTTAGAAATGATCAAAATTTCAAACGCTTTCGAAATTTTTAGAATTCTAATCCATGGAAAAAATATTTTAGAATTTCAAAATTTTTTATGGATTATCTGGCCAGTTAAAAAGAAAGCTTCATGAATCTCTGTTTTTCTTAAAGTCCCGAATGCAATATACAGTTTTAGAGGGGACAAGTATGGTAAGCGTAATAATTATCATCTTGAGGAAGGACGCTACGTTACAATGTTTATTTTGGGTGTCAGTGCTTTTGCTGGACATCTACTTTATGAACCTAATCATGTGAAGCTTGTAGAATATGTCCTTTTTGTAAAAGTTTCGGATAGCATGACGTTATTTGCTGATATGGAGCCACTAAAGATTTTGCAGGATGAACATTTAACGGAGAATCGCTATTTTATTCAAATAGGAAAGGACTTTGTTTTATCCACTGACTTAAAGCCTGCAAATCACCGGCCTAACGGTAATGTTATGTTAACCATTCATCCATCTCCTGATCCTAAAACTTTTCGTTACATTTATGGACAATTACGTTACTATGAAGGACGTGTTCCTGCGTGGACAAGCGAGAATTATAACAAACCTGGCGCAGTTGCTTGAGAATCAAGAGCATCAAGCAGTTCCCCTGGAAAATAAAAATGACACCAAATAAGTAGACTGTCAAAACCTACAAGCAAATTCGCAAAATGTTCAAAAATTGAAAGAATTTTAAGGAACTTAAATTAAATTTGAAATATTATTTCAAGACTTTCTAAAAATTCTCTGAAAGCCTAAATTTCTTATAAAAAATATCAACTGCCCTAAGGCCGTAGGGACTTTTCTGACTCTTGTAATAATTATTGTATATTTTCATGTACTCTTGTTTCCCTAAGCCCTCTGCACTCTGTGTAATAAATGAAAATAAGACGCAGTATGACTGGTTATGAATAAAATAAGATGTTAACTTTAATGTTACCAGGTATGTCAAGACAACGAGTGCAACAACACATTTGTTTTGCCTAGTGTTTGATTCTAGTTTTTTTAAATAATTTTTTTTAATCTGTATGCCTGCAAAGATAAAAATGTTTCTCAAAGATCTGACGAGATCTAAGGGTCAAAGCTAAATTGCGGTCCAAGCCAATGTACATAAGTCGTAGGTTTGACCAATTAGAATACAATATTTGTTAGTGGGGTCAGTACGCAAAACACTCTCCTAATGGCAGATGAAATTGAAGCCGCTAGGTTTTTCCTGTAATATACTATTCGTAAAAAGTCCACTTTGAGTTTTTATGGTCGTATCCTAAAGGATTTAAAGTAACAGGCAATGTCTCAAAATTCTTTCAAAGGTGTGGGACAAGAATACTTCAACCTAAACAGATGTTGAAGCCTACGTAAAATACGAAAGAAAAAGTGATACTTCTACCAAAACTATTAATACTTTATTTATTAATAAGTTATTCATTTTAGGATCAAACGCCTAATTTAAAATATTCCTTATAAATGCTGCCGTTTGCTTTGCGATTGGACCAGTTTAAAACAAATTTTCACATCATTTTAATTTGTAGGACAATATTCCTTCACGTTCTCTCTTTGTAATTGATAAGGTGGAATTTTGCGAGCCCTTTATCACAATTCATAAGGAAATATTTTTAGGAATTTGGTCTACTTTGAGTACTGATTTTACGTCCAAAAGATGGTTTATTACTTCCAAACATCAGTGCAGATGGTAAACAGCTTGTAAATTCAAATAATTGAGAAGATTATATGAGTGATACCTACATTGACTGAATATTTTTAAACAATTTCCACCATATTGGTACAGGTATACTTAATGACCCAATCCAAAATAAACCTTAATCCAAGTTTTATACCAATTTAATACATTTTCAGCATCCGTGTTAACTTTAGGTAGAAATACTTTTAGAGGTCTAAAATAATATAAGCTTGTAAGACTTGACCAATTATTATTTTTTGGCTACTCACTCGGTTGGGAAGGGAGTAATGTGAGGAAGGGGTTATAGAATTTTTAGATTAATATACGTTTCTCCTGTTATTTAAATATTCAAACAACACGTTCGTATCGCAACACTCCTCTCGGCCAGGTTGCTGATCAATCTCTTTGCAAGTCTTTAATTAATCTTGCAACAACTGCCTTATCATCTACAAAAGCTGGCCCACGTAACCTTACAGCTTTGAGATCTAAACCTTCTTCGTCGAAGATTCTTAGACACGTATCCATGAATTACACAGGGTTATTAAAAAGTATCAGACCCCCCCCCCCCCCCCCCCCCCCCCCTCCTATCAGCGAAAATATGCGTTTTCGTGGGAAATGTTTTGAACAAAAGTTTCAGGATTTTGGACGAGGATATGAATGGTCGCCTTAAAGCTAACCTTTGTGTTGACCTTCAAGGTTATTTCAAGGTCAACTTTTTCACACTTTTTCCTGAAACTTTAGTCTGAAACATTTTTCACGAAAACGCATATTTTCTCTGACCTTGTTTGAGTTTATACGACCCTGGAATGACCTCGAAGGTCATTGGGTTACAAGACCTTAATGAATATCTAAACGTAAAATTTTGCGTTATTTCGATTGGCGGTGTCGAAAATAGGGGTTTCCATGTATAAAATAAAATTCGACCTTCAAATAACCTCGAAGGTCCACGCCAAGGTCAGCTTCATGATCATCATTCAAATCCTTGTGCAAAACCCTGAAACTTTTGTCTGGAACATTTATCAAAAAAACACATATTTTCGCTGATAAGAGGGGGGGGGGGGGGGCAGATACTTTTTGATGACCCTGTATAAATAGCCATAAGGGCATGACGCATCCTTGTCACTCCTTTCATAATATTGAAAAAGTCACTCAATTTCCCATGTATCAAATCTAAGAGAAAAAAACTAAAAAAATTAGAAACATTGTTAGTACATTTTATGGAGATGTTGAAGAAAAGTGAAAAGATTTGAATTCCATGAATTCCTTGGATTCCGTGAATTCCACGAATTCTATAAGTTCCTTTAATTCCACGAATTCTTTAAAGGTGGAGTCTACATGCGACCTTAAATCATTTCTCTGACCAGCCAGTAAGGTGCCTTTCCGCCCTTACGTGGCGTTGGAAAAGGGGGTAGGGTTGCGATCTTATATTATTTCTGTGAGCAGTCACAGGGGTGCCTTCCCGCCCCCACGTGACAGTGGAGAAAGGGTAGGGGTACGACCTTAATTTATTTCGCTGACCAGTCATGAGGGCGCCTTCCCACCCCCACGTAACGTTGAAAAAAGGTTAGGGGTGCGACCTTAAACTTTTTCTTTTACTAGTGCCTAGGATGCCTTCTTGCCCTACGTGGCGTTGGAAAAGTGGTAGGGGTGCGATCTTACATTATTTCTGTGACCAGTCACATGGGTGCCTACGCGCCCCTACAAGGCGTCGTAAAAGAGGTAGGGATGCGACCTTACATAATTTCTTTCACCAGTCACAAGAGAGCCTACCTAACCCCACGAGACGTTGAAAAGGAGAGGCGTGCAACTTTACATTACTTCTGCGACTAGACACAGGGGTTCCCCCCTCCACGAGAAGTCAGGAGAGGTAGGGGTGTGACCAAAATTATTTATATGACCAGTCACAGGGGTGCATTTCCGCCCCCACGAGACGTCAATAGTAATTCTTGAGTCGAAATTCGACAATAAAGTCCGATTCATACATATAACGTTTCGTTAAACGCGTCAAAAGCCCAAAACTATCAACATAACTCCTCAATTACGTGGCCTTACTCTTATATGCATTAAAGTCCCTTTCGTATGCTGGAAATTTTGTTTTTGTCGGTACAGATAGTGTATATAAAATTCGTTAATAAAAAAAGTATTTTTTTAAAGTTTTAACATTGAAAATTATATTTGCAGGTGTTTTCATATCCAGGTTTGTAATTAGCGCATCAATATACATCAGTATATGATTTTGAATGAATGTAAAAAAAAAGAAAAAAGCCGGCAACATGCAATCTTGCTGACGCCGGCAACCAAAAATGTTTCCGCCGCCGGCAGGCTAACCACTACATTTCTTAAATTGCATGGATTCCTTGAATTCCATGAATTCATTAAAATATAGGAATTTCATGTATTCCACGAATTCCATGGATATGCGCGCTCTGCCGCTACCTTGCTAGAAATATGCTTTCTAAAAAAAAAACGGTAAAAAAGAAATGTCGGTACCGGTAATTTTTTTTGCAGGTACCAGCTTTTTTTCCCCGGTACGAACAGTGTATACAAGGGTGATCCAAAATGTATGGAAAAACATTTTTCAATCTAGAGGGCAACGACAGGAAAGTATGGGGACCTGTTAAAAATTATCCAAGTAAAAGATTTATTATCATTGGTCAATTAATTTTTAATTATTAAAACAAATTGAATTTGTCTAAATCATTTTCACTTGAAAATTCTTTTTCCCCCCTAAAAATTATTACTAATAGTCTAGTGGAATATTTATTAACATTCTTTCATAAATTGTTTGTTATTTAAACAAATCGAATTTTTTTTAACAATTTTTTTCGAAAATTCTTTTTTCTTTAAAAATTAATAACATTGGTGTTGTGGAATATTCATTAACATTAGTTCATTAATTTTCAATTGTTAAAATAATGGAATTCGTTTAAATATATTTTTATGCAAATAATTAATATTTCTTCAGTGGTATATTTATCAACATTGATTAACTTTATTTTAAAAAAAATTCTTTAAATAAAAATTATTACTTAAATGTAACTGATAAATTAATTATCAAGCATTAATTTAATATTACTGATAAATATTCCACTAGACTAACGGTTATAATTTGTATTTAAAAAAAAATTCAAATCGAAATTATTCAAACAAATTTTATTTGTTTAAATAATTGAAAATGAATTTCACCAATGATGATAAATATGCCACTAGATCCATATTAATAATTTTAAGAAAGAAATACGAGAATATAGTGCTCAAAAGGTCGATTTCATGAAGAATTGGCCGTTTTTGTTTTAAGGGTAGTTTTCAGGGTACTCGTGAGGGTGTGTTAGAGGTGTCAATTCCATATGTTTGATACATAAAATTCCTTGTTGGATAATTCTCAGCAAGTCCCCATACTTTCATGTCACATTTTTTTAAACCCTAAAAATGATTCCAAAAAACTCAAAAAAGTGATTTTTCCTCATGCATTTTACATGGGAAACTTCAACTCAAAACCGGAACCTGTTCAAATCGAAAATTAAAAAAAGTTAAAATGAAGGAATTTTTTTTCGGATTCGGAATGAAATTGGGTAGATCGTTGCCCTCTGAATAAAAAAAAATCGTTTTTGAGCCACCCTAGTGTATAAACTTCGTAATTTTCTACCGCAAGTAGTAACTTTTTTCTGGACAACCTTTTAAGCCGCTTGCTTTATACGAATCCTGGCTCGGACAGGTAACCTGATATACGGCTACGACAAAGATTGAGAATTTTACAAATTTTTTTAATCGTGTGTGAAGCAGGTAAAAATATTTGAAAATATAGGAAACAGGAGTATTTTTAAAATGTATTTAATTTTACTACTTGTAAGATAAAAAATACAAAAAGCTAATAATCGCAGAAAATTTAGACAATGACTGGGACTCTAGGCAGTCGACTCCGTGGAAATCACCCTAAGATCTCATCATTTCAAACTGAAAAAATAATTCTTTAAATGACAACTCACAAATTCAGAATTATAGAGTATTCTTTTAAACAAGTTATTTTATAGTATCAGTGAAAATACTATAAAATGTGGAGAATTACTCGGTCGCAGAGGTCATCTTTTTGCAAATAACGCTTATAATCTCATTATTCAACACGAAACAAATAATTTGCTTAAATTAAATTTCTCTATACATGATAAGTGAGGTCTCACTAATTAGTAATGAAATTATACTAATGCGATCAAAGAAAATTTATCAACTAGACATTTAAAGAGAATTCCTAACTCGATTAGCCAAAATATTTTTTTTTTTTATTTAGTAGAAAAAATGTATTAATTGCGTTGTAAAGATGTAATAATAAGAAACAGTTTTTTCATCAAACGTGACTGTGTAACATTCTGATCTTTCTCGAAATAAAAAGAAGGAAATAAATATAAATTTATAAACAGACTGGGTCAACTCCACCAACCCATTTGACGTATTTTCACGTTACATAACAATGTTTCTTTTATAAAGAGGATTATCTTTTTTTAATTGAAGAAATTTTTTTCAGCTGGCGCTCAAATGCACCACCGAATAAAATTTTTGCGCCACAAAACTGTAGGCGTCATGTCAGGTGTTACGAGAAGGGGGGGGGG
>NC_046659.1:74459897-74490254 GCF_010883055.1 Belonocnema kinseyi | reverse complement strand
TGAAGATCTTCAAATGCGCTCATATGCACCATAGAGAAAAAATGTTGCGCGTCATTGATAACCGAGATATCAACGATCAAAATGTGTGGGGAAGGGGGGGGGTGTCATTTTTCTACACTAATTGCCTGTTTTCAAATTCATCATACCTATCTTACATAACGTTAAATACGCTCACATGCGCCACCACTAAAAAATGTTGCGCTAGCTAATTAACAAAGATATCATATTTTGGAGGGGGGCAGTGTAATGCAGGTTTTAAATCCTCAACAGTGATATGCACTATAAAGTTAAAGACATGGATTCTTTCAATTTAAAATGCGCTCATATGCGCTATAATTTTTTTTGTAAATGTTGAAAATTGCCCAAGATATAGAGGTACCAAAATTGTACGAAGTGATGACCAACAAAATAAAAAGCTTGCAATCCGCATTGATGAAGGGAGTTTCCTATGGGGTTTTGAATGCGCTCATATGCGCCACTTTCAAAATAGAAAAAAACCATAATCAACCCCCTCATTTTCTATTGTTATCGATCCACCACCCGGTGATATCACCAAATAACTTTAAATGCCAAATAATAATGTTTAATGATCTCTTCGTATAGGATTTCAAATGTGCTCATATCCGCCACATTTGAAATTGACAAAAAACCATAATAAACCCCCTCATTTTCAATTGTTATTGATCCACCACCCAATGATATCACCAAATAACTTTAATTGCAAAATGAAAATGCTTAATAATCTCCTCGTATAGGATTTCAAATGCGCTCACATGCGCCACTCTCAAAATTGACAAAAAACCATAATCAACCCCCTCATTATCACTTTCTACGATCCACTATTCACTGATGTCTCCAAATAACTAAAATTAAATAATAAAAATTTATCATTATCTCTTTGTACAGAATTTCAAATGCGCTGATATGCGCCACTTTCAAAATTGCCAAAAAAACATAATCAAACCCTCATTTTCAATTGTTATCGATCCATAATAGGAATATATGTTTTACCGATAACGTTAGCCGATAAAAATGTAATTGTGTTAAGAAATGTAGTACAGATATTCTTTTAATGAAAAGTAACTCAAATTTGTAAAGTTATTACCCATAGAAACCATTGAAATTTTGTTTATTGGTTCCTCAATATTTACTTAAACACAAAAACACAGGCCTATAACGTTGTTCTATGACTGTCCTTGTCACTCATACATTTTTTAACAATAATAATGGCATTTTGTATTTAGTTTTTGACAGAACTTTATACTCTCAGGTTTCATAATAAATTATTCTGTTATGCAGATCTTTCAAGCGACTTTTAAGATTTTAAAAAATGCTCTAAAAATTGGTAATTTTCATCGGTTTTCTAGCAACCAAAATAATGATATTAGAATCTGTAAAAAAGATTTTAAATCACAGCGTAGAAAACCGATCCGAAATAACAATTATATATTCAATTTTAAAATTATTGAAAAATTATCGGTAAAAGTTGCAGGAAAGAATTTCTTTTGGCTTACAAAAATATTGAGATCTCTGAAACCTTCATGGCTAGATGGATTCACCTTACGTGATTCTAGCTATACATAATAAATGTATTGTTAAAAGTTGACTGTAATCTTATATTAGAATATTCAGTAGCAAAAAGATGTTATTAATCCAATTGGCGGACCTATCACCTACGTTCAAATCAGATGCTGTTGACTCAAATGAAAATTCTATCGAACAATAACACAGGCCAACATGGTTTTATTGTTATAAATTGGAGGGTCATTTCCGAAGTAATTTTTCACCTTGAATCCGAATCCGGAGTCAGAATTGGCCCATCACGTCATTATTTTATGATATTTGAGGTTATGTACAGAAGACATAATATTTTTTGGGATTTTTTCTTTAGTTGTATCGTATAGTACTGCTCTTTCTCTTTAATTTAAGAGTCACAGAGTTCAATTACCCTTCTTCCTTACCAAGTTACGCCAATTTGAAATTACGGGATATGTCCCATTATGTCTTGAGAATTTGCTTCAAATACTATGAGAACCCCGAACACACCTAAGCACAAATTTTCAAGAGAAAACACCCAATATAATATGTCTGCCTCAAAGTGTTTAAAGAGAATGCTCAATACAAAATGGGACATATCTCGTGATTTCAAAATGGCATAACTTTGTAAAGAAAAATGGTAATGGAACTCTGCCAATTCTGAACCCGCATTCGAATTCTACAAAAAAAATTACATCGAAAATGACCCTCTACTTTCCAACAACTGACATGACTCCATTATTTGCAGGCCTGTGTAATTATTGATTTCGGATCGATGAACGAATCATGTATACACAATAACTCCAAATTTTTTAAAAATAATTTTATGAATACAGCTACAATCAATTTATGCGATTTTCACCTTTTTATTATTTTATTTTGAAACATTGGTTGTTTTCTAAAAAATTTTAGATTTCAAACTTTTTTGTTCGAGTCTGTTGGGTACGGCAACTCTTTTGTTGTAAATTCAAAACTTGGTTAAACGTTGAACTTTTTTTCGAAAACATCTTTCGGCATATCAACAACTAAATTCTTCGATGATAATTAATCTTTTTTAGCTACTAATTTATATCCATAAATGAAAGTCTTAATATTGGTTTAAAAAAACATTTCTTTGGCTGAGAGGGTGATTACGATTTAGTTTACAAACTGTATGAAATCTGAACTGTAATATGGATAGAATAAATTATCTTTCAAGCATGAAAGCAGTAATAAAATTAAATCAACTTCCTAGAACTTTTTTGTATCAAAACGCAAAGTAACAGGCCGAATTTATAGACAATAATTTTAAGTATGCAAATCAAGGTTGTTGTTGCATTCGGTTATCTGACATCTCTTGTTACAATAAGGCTAATATATTATTTTATTAATAGCAAGCAACATTTTATTGTATTTTCGTTTATTTCAAAGAGCCTAGCGAACCTCAGCCTCTTGAGGCGATCGATATTATTAAAAAAAATGCAGGAGTTGATAATTTTTTCGAAACACAGGCATGTTTTCTGCTCATATAGAGAAATTTCGGGAGTTTTATTCTAATTTCAATGGGACCATTTAATTGTAATTTAATTTATGTCGAAGATTATCAATATTGTAAAAATAAAAATTGTTTTATTTAAAAAATACTCAAAGCTTTTCAATCATGAAAATTTTTGAAATTCTGCAAATCGCAAAATCTTTTAATTTAAGTTTTTTTTTTTAATTATAAGTTTGAAAATGTTCAGAATTTTAAAATTCATAAACAGTTATTCGAAATAAAAAATGTTGTGTAATTAGGAATTTTTCGAATCGTTTCAATTTCTAATTATTTTGAAAAGTCTTGGAATAATATTAGAAATCTTGAGAATTTTCGAAATCTTAACATTCTGAGTCTTTTCTGAAATTTAAAAAAATTGGTAAATACTGAACATTTATTAAATACTTTATTCTTTAAACAATTTTCAAAGTCTTTGAAATTTTCAAAATGTTTATAACTTATGATGATTATCGAAAACCTTTGCAACTTTGAAAATTGAACAAAATTCAATACATTATTGTGATTTTTTTTAAATTTTGAACTTCTTTGAAATTTTTTCAATTTATGAACATTTTTCTAGTTTGCTTGTAGGATTTGACAATCTGCTTATTTACAGTCATTTTTATTTTCCAGTAGAACTTCTGGATTCCATTAATCCTATATTTGGTTGGTTATAAGTCTCCACAATCCATGTAGGAATTCGCCCTTCATAGTAACGTAACTCTCCATAATTGAAAAGAGAGGATTCAGGATCAAGATATAGTTGAATGTGTAACATAACGCCACCCTTATGCGGGGCATTTTCAGTCCTTAAAACACTTTACACAAATAAGGCTTTTTCTATTTGTATGAAATAGCGATTCTCCGCAAAATGTTCATCATCCATAATCTTGAATGGTTTCATATCCGCAGCGAACGTCAAGCTATCCGACACTTGTACAAAAAGACGATATGGTACGTAATGATGACTGGGTGGAGAATATAGATGTCCAGAAAAACCACCGACATTTACAATAAAGATAGTAACATAGTTTCCTGTCTGAAGATGATGATGATCTCGTTCACCATATTCGTCTCCTCCATAACTGTATATTGCACCGGGCACTGTAGGAAAAATAGAGATTCATGAAGCTTTTGTTCACTGGAGAAATATCCCATAGCAACTAGAAACGCAGGAAGGGTTATTTTTGTGGGCATATAGCGCTTTCTTTGACCATTTTTGTTGCTATTTTGCAAACTCATGTAATATAACCCAATATTAATAGCTTTTAATTCCAACATGAATGTTTCACACTGGCATGATTTCCTCTGAAAATTTTGAAATTTCTTGACATTTTCGGAATTTCCTCTATATAAATTTATAACTTTTTCAAAAATTTCACAATTCGAAAATTTTTTTAAATGAGAAAGATTTTAACAGAATGTGGCGGAAATTTCTTGTAACACAAAATTCTAAGATATTTCAAAAATTTTGAATATTTTTAATATTATAAATATTTTAAGAAATTTTAAAGAATTTTCCAATTTGTTTAAATGTTCACATTTTTGAAATTAAAACGTTTTCTAAATTTTTAAATCCTAGCAGAAGTAAATGCTTATAATTATCCTAAAAAAAATTTTGTAAGTTTTCACAATGTTAAAATTTATGTAATTTTAAGGGGCTTGAAAAACTTAGGAATTAGAGAAAATCTTTGAATAATTTTAGAAATTTTTATTTAAGACAAAAAAATTCCCAAAAAATTCCTACAGTGTCTACTAAAAATAATAATTCAATTGCACCCTCAGTGGACACTGTCCACTGTCGACACTCTCAAACTTGTACTTGCTTAAAAAAGTACACTATGAACTCTCTATAAACTACCTTCACTTTTATTCACCATTTTTATACCTTTACCCCCTCCCTCCACTCTAAGCAGGGTAGAGGGGCTGGTTTTATCAAATATTCATCTGCAGGGTATGTTAATACCAAATCCATATCCGATGTCCGTTGACTCCGATCACATCAGAGTCAAGTTAATTTGAAGTTCGAATCGGAAAAAATATGATTTCATTTGTGGGACCCTAAAACCTACATATTCAGCGATCCCAAAAACCCCACGCTACCCTACCAGTCAAGTCCAGTGATCAAGTTTACATATTTTGTATTTACACACCCTGCACATAAATAATTAATAAATCCACCACCTCGGCCCTCCTTAGAAGGGGTGGATAAAAAGTCTGAAAATAGTGAATAACTAATAAAATTCTTTAAGTCTTGAGAATGTTTCGAAATTTTGACATTTAAAAAAACTTTTTCTTTTAAATCCTAAAAATGTCGGATAAACTGAAATGCATGGAAATACTAAAAATCTTGTTAATTGAAAAGAAATGCGGAAAATTTTTGAAATTAACAAAACATAATTTAAAAGTATTAAAAATACGAAAATTTTTTTAATTTGATCAAGTTCCCAAAATAGCTGAAAATTGACAAATTTTACGAATTCTGAAAATTTTTGAAATTTTTGAAAATACTGAACATTTCTTAATTTCTCCAAATATTTGAAACTTCCAAATTCTTTTTATTTTTGAAAGATTTAGAATTAATTACCTGGAACATTATGATTTTGTGGTCCATTCGTAATAAGTTGATGATTCTTCGTATCTCGGATATCATAATTCTTATCTGCCCACTTAGGAAATTTTCTTTCAAGGTAATTTACTCCTGAATGAAGATTAACAGGCAAGGGTCCAGTTTCAGGATAAGTCACTGTTAGCACAACGTGAGCCTCATCTTTGTTTTCGACACCAGTTAACGCACCAGATAAAACATAGAATTTTCCTGTGTCTATAAAATAGCGATTCTCCAATAAACCTTCATATCCTTAATACGGAGAGTTTGGAGATCTGCAATTAACTTTCGGTTACCCGGCAATGTTACATAAAAGCGATTGGGTACATCAGTAACATCAACTTGATTAGGAGCTGGATGATAAAGAAATCCATGAAAGGCGCCTTTCCTTATATTATACACAGTAACGTAGCATCCTTCACGAATGGATTTAACACGTGGCATATACAGGTCTATTCCATATATGTACTTCGCCTCCACAACTGTAAGAAAGCCAAAAAGTGGGCACAAAATGTGTGGAACGTTCTACGAGACCAGGGGTCTCCACAATCCCCAGATACAGCGTGACCTAGGATCGCTAGGTCTATTTCAAGATCTACCATTTTTTTCGACGGGAAACTGAGAGGAAATTAATGAACCCTTTGAAAAAAATCCTATTCGGAAGAGAAACTTTCGTTCCTGACTTGTATATAAATAGATTACTAGTTTCACCTAACTGCAGAACATTATTAATAATTAAAATTGAAATAAAAACATTATTTATCTTTTTTCGCGACAAAAATGGAAAAAATATCTGCTTTATTTCTCAGAAAGAACACGTTTCTATTTTATTTGTATAGAAATAGCTTAACAGACTTAAAATAATCCAGAACATTCTGAATTCTAATAGGTTTTTTTGTTGTTTTTGTTTTAGAAAACAACTTTTGTGGAATTATTTTTTTTGTCTTTTGCCATGCATTCAAAACTTAAATTTTGCTCATCATGTTGTTTATTATGGATAAAAAAACTGTGGATCCTATAAAAAGTACTTAATGAAGAAATTGAACATATTTTTTCGGTGCACAATCTTTGTTGATTTTTTCTCTCGTATTTTGCATGTTTTAAGTACACATTGATCACTTTGGTTGAAAAATCTTCTTTTGTTTTATTTAAAATTTAACTATAGTGTAAAATTTTTTAACATTATTTTAAAAACTTAAAATTTAACTATTCTAATTCTGGTTGAAAATTTATCTTGTTCAAATAAAAAATTAACTGCTTGGTAGAAAATCAATGCATTTTGTTAAAAGTTAACATTTTTTGGTAGAAATACAATCTTTCTGGTTAAAAATAAATTGCTTTGGCTAAAAAATTAGTTTTTTATTTAGAATTAATTGTTCAACTGAAACTGTAATTATATTCTATTCAAAGACCAACATTCTTTAGCTGAAAATTCTTCTCCTTGTTTGAAGATTCATGTATTTTGTTCAAACTTTTTTTTCGGTGACTAAATCACTATTTTTGTTCAAAATTCAACTATTAGATACTTAAAATTGCATTGAATATTTAAATATTTGGTTGAAAATGCATGTATTTTGCTGGTAAAAATACATTGAAAAAATTTCGACAAGTCTTATATTTATGAGTTTCCAAACTAATGCAGTTTTTCCAATTTATTTATACGTGAAAGAATTCTTTTGAAATATCTTTTAAATAATCTTTAAACGGCGTTTCTCAAAAGAAAAGTTTTCTCTCTCTCCTTAATATTACGAAAGAGAAACAGAGCTCCTAATCCAAAGTCGAACTTATTAAGGCGAATAATTAGGAATCATAGATTTTGAATATAATATTTCTAAATTATTAATTTCAAAATTAAGAAAATATATATCTCGTATTTTATAAATCACCACTTACAAATAAAGAAGTTAAAAAATTTTTCAAATGCTCTAACCTTTGAAATTTGTATCCAAAATAGTTGGCGAAAGAACCTGTTCTAATTTTCAGACCTTAAAAAAATGTTCCAAATGACAATCCAACCGATCATATAGTTTTGTTTTGATAAAAAGTTTGCATTTTTAATTTTTATAAAAACAAGTCAAATGGATTCTGCAGCAAAAGTATATAAGTAGAATTTTAATCAAACAGAATTAACTTTTAACGATAAATATTTGGACTTTCTTAATGGGTTCTAATAGTTTAGTTCGGATTTAAGCGAGAAAATATGTTTTCTTGGTAAAATAGTCATCTTTTGGATTAAATGTTCAACTCTGGTTTTAAAAATTACTTTTCTAGTTAAACATTAAACTATATGACTGAAAAATTATGCTGCAATCAAAATCTGTATATTTTCTACTAAAGAGTCTTGAAATAATTTTTTTTAACATTTTCTCCCCCCTTCTTACATAACATTTAATACTTTTAATCCATATATAAAAAATCTGTGAATTATTTTCACTATGGACGAGATTTTAATATAAATGTTGGAAATTCAAATGAATAGAAAAAGTTTCAGGAAATAGAAAAAGTTTCAAATTAACGAAAAAGTGGTGGTCCTGCGAGTATATTAAGTAAATCTTCTGGAAGAGATTTTTTTTGTCTGAAAAACTAAAATTCACGTTTTTTGCCAAAGCGACACCAGATAAGAAAAAAGTCGAAGAAACAAAATTGTTTCTATAAAAAGGTTATAGAAAAATGTCTCTTTATACTTCTGTCCCTCGTTGTCTCTGACACTTTTACAAAAGAAGCATTTCTTTTCTTGAAATTTATGTGTTTGTTTAACAGTAAAATTGTGCAGTTTATTGTTTATTATGAAACAAAATTTTAAACTTGTATTGAAAAAACTATCCTGTATTTGATTAATTTTCAGGTTAAAGTAAAGTTAAAGTAAATGAACCGAATCTATTGATTTTTGAAAGCGTATTTTTCTGTGATTATTTTTTTTTGGCATTTGTTACTTAAGAAAATTAATTTATTGGAAACAGTTTTTCTTATGATATCTTTTTGAAAATAAATTTATAAGTAAAACCACGTGATCGCCTTAAAGCAGCATTTCCCCCACACCCAATTTATTCACTTTATGTTTTCTCTGCCCCCCCCCCCCTCTTCAATCACCCTTTTTACTTTAAACTTTTTCATAAACTATGATATTTTGATTTAGGGAAAATTGTTAAAAAAATAAATTTGAACACATTTATAATGTCATTGCTAAAGTATTAAATTTTTGGCCTTTGAAAAAGCTCTTTCTGTTCCTGTTATTTAAACAGATCTTGGCTAGTACAGCTTTTTAGGAGGAATTCAAATGGTTCTAAATGTTCATGTTTATCGTCAAATACTGTATGTAGCAGGTACATTTCAAAATGGTTTGTCTTATTTTGCCTTCAATTTGCGTGGAAAATTATAAATATTCCATTTCAAATGAGAATGTATTTGTAAGAATACAATATTTCTTAGAATTTTTTATTCTATCGAATAAGACATTTATTTAGCCAAACTCTAGTTTTTCCAAGTTTTCTTTCTGTGCATAATCCAAAGAAAAACGTATAGAAAATTTTGTTATACAGCAACAGTAAATAATTTAGCACAAAGCATGTGAAATTTCAAAGAATTTCTAGAACACCTTGGAAAATAAATGTTTAAATCTAAATTTTCCTTCCAATATTCTAATAATTTTCGGTGAATGGAATTTTCTACAAAAATTCTGATTCTGAGTTGACACATTGGATTTTCAACAAACAATTTGTGTAAATTGTAATTCCACATTGGAACAGGCAATTTTTAAGAAAGAATTTAATTGAATTATAGAATAAGGAATTTTTATAAAGAATTAAGATTTCGACTCAGAACGGGGAATTTTCTAAAAAAATTGTGATTCCTAATAGGAGCATGGAATTTACAAAAAACATTTATTTTTCACATTCGAAACAATAGGTTAAAAAATTTATAATTCTAACTTGGACCAGCGAATGTTTTTTAAATTATAATTTTAGTGTAAACAAGTGCATTTTTAAATAATAAAATTATAGTTCACATCAAAATGCGGAATTTTTTGAAAGAATTATAATTTTGACTAAGAGTGGGGAATTTTCTCAAAGATTTACAATTCTGATTTGGAATAAGGAATTGTTCTAAAAAATGTAACTAATTTTGTCTTGGATCAGTAGATTTCCTCAAAGAAAAAAATGTAAATATAATTCATATATGAAATAAGAAACTTTCCACAAGAGTAATATTTTGAAATTGGGAAGTAGAAATTTCGAAACTAATTCCGATTTTCATTTAGAATAGAGAATCCTTCAAATAAAAATTCGATTCCGATCTGAGATGAGAAGTTTTATGAAAGAATTAACATTTTGAAGAAGTACAGTGAATTTTCTAAAAACATTTATAATTAAGATTTGAATATATTATAATTCTGATTTGAATCAATAAATTTTTTAAATGAATCACAATTTGCTCCAGATCCAACCCAAAAAAAGCAAACAATTCTAGGTGATTTTAAATTTACTAGACGGACAGTTAAAGGTAATATTTATCGCATTAGTATAAAGTTAAATATGCTTTCCTTGCTTTAAGGAATTTTATCTTGGTTTCGCGCAAGTTTTGAAAGGATAATAATAAAATTACTAGCGTTAGATTTTCAGCTTTATTTAAACAACTAGAAACTTATTTCGATACTTGTGAAAAAACTTAGTCACCTCCAGAAAGGCTTTTCCTGAAAATAATGACAATGACATGATGACATTCACATATTCCATATATTTAATCTTGCTTCATTAACGCCTCATCTATTGATACGCCGCAAATGTTTATTTGTTGATTTTATTCGCCGAATTTTAATTTATAACATGAATATTTAAGAAGAACTTTACTACTTTTCAAAGAAAAAAGATTTCTATAGAAACATTGCAGAATGAAAAGAATCGATCAGAAAGTAAAACAAACCATTGTTGAATAAAATGTAATTAAAATGTTGACTTTGATATTGCATGAAAGGAAAAACTTTTAATATGTTCAAAAACGTTTAAATTGAAACTTACTTCCATGAAAACGTAGGGAGAACTAAGTTTCTAATTTTTCATTGCGAGAAAGAAGTGTGGCGCGTATCTGTCGGTCCCGAGCCTCGAGACCAATGCCTTGTCTGGACACCAAGCCATCGGCCATAGATTGCTTAGCGGTAAATTCATCCTCTGTTATAGGAATTAAAACTGGAGGTACGGTAAGTGAAACATCTGTCTGTTCCCAATCAATCATTTCTGTGTAATCATTAGCTCCAAAATTAATTTTTGGCACAATATTGTATCTAACAGTTGTCTGTTGCTTATGTTTTGCTTCCAGGATTTTGGTGAGTGCGTCTTGGCGAACGGTAAGCCTAGGGTCGGTTACCATTCCAAGAAGTATATTTTATGGCATGGTAGAGAAGCCGTTTGTTTGAATAAAAGTTTTTACCACATTTCGGTATTTCAAAGGAAGAAACCTAGACAATTTGATTGCTTGGAAAAGGTGCCTACTCACATCAGCGATAGACTTATCCCGTCTGATGTGGAACCACTGACGTACGTATACTGTGAGTAAGTATTCAACTAATACTTGCAGTTTGTTTGTGGGTCTTTTTGTTGATATATATAATCTCAGAATTCTATTTGCAGTTGTTAGCCAGCGAGCCATGTTGATGGGGCCTATCTTCCCGGAGGCCAGCTCAGGAGAGCACGCTGCGAACCGTATGGCATCTGATATCTCATGAAGATACCTTTGATTTAAGCTGAGATCAGTGGGCTCAATCTCAGGTAAGTCACACTCAACTTGTTTGAACTTTACAACATCTAGGGTCTCACAAGTTGGAAGTTGCCCCCTATTGGCCCTGAGTATTTGTTTGGACCAGAGGTAGGTCCGTCAATAAATACGAAGAGACTTCTGAACGGTAGCTCATTGAAATGTAATAGACAGACAACCCATTGCAAAGGACAATCAAGTCGTTCCTCTAGTAGACGAATAATTCCTCCCTTCCAGCCCGTATTCGTATTTGTACCGTCACAGCCCACGACTACCACTGCATCGAAGCCTCCATTCAGTTCTGTTGTTACGTAATTATAAATAGAATCACACTCATCTTGGGCATGGCTCGATGGTGTGACGACATGGCCTACGTATTTAGAACCTGGTTCGGCCACCAAAGATATGTGTTCCTCGTTAATAAATCCGGAGGCTGTCAATGTTTCGTCTTTCCGACTATCAAAGTATAAGCCATGAATAGAATCCTCATGGCGTGATTCCTCCTTCAACTTGGAGACTATTTTAATTTTCTCGCCCCTTATCTTACTTTTATCTATGACTAAACACTCAGCTACTTTTTGAGAAATATCCGGGGAGATCATACCTGCTCGACTGGCAGCGAGGAGTACAGACGAGCTTAAATGTGCCGCAGCCCGTTGACTTATACCATATCTTTGAGCAACTATTGCTGCTTCAGATAAGTCAAGTCTGGCCTGCGATGATTTTCTCTGCACAAGTCTGCGTAGTATGTCGTGAAAATCGTCATCATCGGCAGAAGCATCAACCTTCACCTTAATTTCAGGAGGAGGATTATCACCTTCACCTTCCTCAAAGAAGGAATCTAAATATATATCCATATCAATCGAAGAGGAAGATGTGGAGGCCGATGCAGTAGGAACGCTTTCCCCACCCTCTCCCCGTTCAAGTCTGCCTCTTTTTGCATTACGTTCTAATCTCTCTTATATATTCTTTTTGTTTCAGAGACATCGACGCTGGCGATTCCCATGAGTCTTTTACCTCTGGTATTTATAGAAGGCATGCTCTACGGCTGGAACCTTCTTTTCCTTGGGACAGGAGCACCTAGAGAAGTCAACGCATTTACAAGTGGCACTGCTAAATAATTCAGAGCAGTATTATTTTTTTGAGAAGTTGTTTTACCCTTCAATGAATTTTTTAACGTAGTGTATTTTTTATGAAGATTTGTAAAACATTCCTTAATGAGTTTCTCTGAGACCGTTGGGATAGAAGCACATTCCCAAATAACTATTAGTTTGGAACAGACTTCGTCGGCAGTGTCTCCGAACGAAGGCTCCTTGTCTTTTTCTGAAAAACAGCCTTTTTGCCTTCGAACCTCCTGACAACATCGCAGAACGTCAGCCCACGTTGGCAAAACGTTCGGACCAAAATCTTTTGGAGGACCAAATATAGGACACTGCACAATGTCTCTCTTTGCGAATTTCGACATGCTGTGGCATAGAAACCAAAGAGGGGATTGCAGGCAGAACCAGAATCTCTACCACCAAAAGAACCAACGAAGAGACAATGAGAAGAAGAAACTATAACGACAACGTCAACTAGCACCTGCGAGTGAATGAACTTTAGGCGTGAGCCGACAGTATGAGCCATTGACAAGTTCTGACAAGTCTCGACAACGCTCGACTAGAGGGAGGGGGAGGGGAGTAGGAGACCGGCGACTGTGGGGGGTCCAGCTTCAAGGTAGAGGTGGCACAGACGCTTGTGTGCTCGTAGACAGACATGACCCAGAAGCCGCACAATTATTTAAGCGTTTTACTCGAAAATACGCAATTTAGAGCCATTTCCTACTCCATGAGGATTGGCATGGGGTGACTTTGGCGACTCGATACGGACCTCTAAGTACCCTCTGATAACATTTTTATCGTAAAGTCACCCTTGGAAGGCATCGGTATCGATTTTAAGCCCATTTTTGCAAAGCCTTAAATTTTAGTGTTTTTTAGTGAAATTTCGAGATTTCACCCTCAAAGAGCAGACTAAAGATATTATTCGATTTAAAAATTTCAAAGTGCGCTGAGTTTCGGATTCGACTGGGCCACTTTTCCGCAACCCAGGGTTTCCTGGACGCACAATGTTGGTTCTTCACCCCAGCCTAATATCCATTTGCATCACAAACATCCAAATATTTAGAAATTCAATATCCGAATTTTTGTTAAAGGTAATTTCTATTAGATGAGACGAGAGTGATAGTTTTTGTGAATGTAATATTGATATCAGGTAAATGTGAAGTTTTATATAACCTGCAGATTGTAACTTATTTGTTTTTCACTTACAGTGATAACGAGAATTTATAAACGTAAATTAAAGGAAACAATTCAGTTTTTTGTTGTGCAAATTATATGGATAGATTTCCAACATACAGATGTGTCATACAAATATGTGAAAAACAATGTTCAACAAAATATTAAAATGCCTGAAAATAAATAGTCTATAAATGAAAGTAGACTACATGTATGCCAGGATTTTCTTAAAAGTTGCCTATTTAATTAGTTCTTAATAAATAATTTGAACTATTGAAATTAAATTGGTTTCATTTAAACGAATAATTTTCTATCGGGACTATTGTTCCTCTATTGGTTAATGATGATTCATAATCGCTATTGAATGGGTACGAGAAAAATTTTACGTGGCCGATTGAAAAAGCCGGTATCTCATTCGGAACTCACTCCAACCTACGGGCTTTATCTAGAATTCCAATGACAGATACGCTATTTGGAAGACCTCAAGACCCATACAAATGCAAGTAAATCGATTTTTGTTTCCTGGGTAATAAGAAAAATGGAAAAGAGTCGATTAGCCGCATTTCTATAGGAAAATTCACATATTTTGAAGTGAGTCAAAACTGTTGCACGATGCAACTGTAGAAACTATTCAACTTGCTTCTGTTCTTCTCAGAAGTTCATTGTACTTCATTTCAATGTTAATCATAATGAAACTTTCAACTCTAAAATTTACAACCATAAAAAATCGTAGCATTTTAATTAAGAACAGAAAAAAATCAATAATTTTTTTATTAAATCTTTAGGCTTAGAATTTTTTTAGTTATTAGCGTTTAAAGCCGAACAATTTGTAATTTCGACAACCTTAATTTGAACTATAAATCTTTTTAAATGTCAAGGTTTAACTTCAATCACAATCTTCACACATTTCCCCTTAATTGGTTTTCTTAAGGAGTTCATCTTTTGCTTCTGTTTTCAAGAAACTTTCCCTTTGTCCCTTAGCTCCTTTTTATCGATTTTTCACTTAAAGGTGAACTTAATTTATAGAGCCAAGTAAGAAAATTCAACTTTTTTTGTTGCCAATTTATTCACTGGAGTAATAAATCGATTATTCGGTTGAAAAACTAATTGATTGACAATAAATCTGTCGGGTTTAAATTTGACTTATTTATTTTTACATATTTATTAATAATAAAATATATTTGTAATTAAAGTGTCAGAAATTTTAAGGGTTTTAAATTAAACTTAATATTGCATCTATATTAATTGTATTTAGAAGATATTCAAATGCGCTTCAAAATAGCTGGTTTATAGTTAAAAGGTAAAACAATATTTCCAAACACGTGATTTTATTCTGTGATTCAATTTATTACTGATTTTTTTTAAACTGTATTGTATTTTCTAAAAAAATGCGAACTTTCACTGAATGGGACAAAATGTGGGTTCTTAAAGTATTTTTAAATAAGTGAAAAATCGCGAAACACGCTTCAATTCTATTTATTAATGAAACTCTCTGAAATCGATTGCACTGATTGTGTTACATAAAAACGTTAATATTAAATTGTCCAGATTCTAATTGTCTATTGCACTTCATTCATAAATGTTCTTTGGTAAAAAATAGCTGTATAATAACACAGCCACACAAAAAAAGTGTGCAGATCAGTAACAAGACACACGTATTCCTATGGATTTTGGGGCGCTGAATTCAAATTCGGTATCAAAAATCACCCGTCACGTCTTGGTTGAGCCAAAACCTCAAAAAATGACGAAAAATCATGCACTGAGGCAAGTAGATTTAAAAATAATGCCAGTGATGCAAATTTTCACTTCAAAAATATGTCGACAACTGTGAAGGATCAACCCTTGCCTGATATCAACTTATTTAAAATAACTTTACCTAACAGAACCTGACCTCACCTAACCTGAATTAACAGAAATTTATTGAACTACACGTAAAGCTCTGGAAGCATATTTTCCCAGTAGCTACAGTAGTTGCAGTAGAATGCCCAGTAGTTACAGTTCTACATTTTAATTGATACAAATATTGTCATGTTAATTGAAATGGGGTCAATTCTACTTTTCGTTCTAAGTTTCATCGAAGGAGTAATCTGCGTCTAAATTTTTAACCACCTGTAGTACAATGAAATGAATTTCATTGTGTTACAACGGGAACACTTAAGTTAAGCTGTGTTGCGTTAAGCAAAACTTCCTTAGGTTCTGTTAAGTTAGATTCATTTGTAGGTTAAGATCGAGTTAAACTATTAAATATAGCACACATTTGAGACTGAGAACCATACGCTTACATAGCTACACGTGTAGTTGAATTTCATTCGGCTATGTTAGGTTAGGTCAGGGTTTGTTAGGTTAGGATAGGTTTGACCTCTTTGCAGGTTAAGCCGAAGTTGATTCAAACGGTACCACAAACACAACGAGACAACACAATCTGTTTAATTGTGTTTCGTGAGGTTAGGTTAGGTTAGGCTAGGTTAGATTTATTTCTACGTTAGGCTCGAGTTGACTCATTCGATGTAGCACACATTTGCTACTGGGAAAATATGCTTCCAGAGCTTTATGTGTCCTACCTGATTCTGAATGTGTAGGCAGAATTCCGCTTTCGTCTGCTTCACCTCCGATAAGAAATTCTGGACCCGGGAACCATCTGCTAGTAGAATAAATTTTCAGGTGCTCTGTGTCACGGTTGGCTTCGTCAGCCACGTTGTCCTTGGTAGATATCCATCTCCATTCATCCATTCAAGTACTGCGAAAATTGGTTTCTTTTGTTGAAAATTGAACTATTTTGTTAAGAAGATCGGTTTTTTTCTTCCAAAATTTATTTTTGCAGCTAAAAAATTAATTACGCAATTCTTAGCTGAAAATTCAAGTGTTTTGTTCGAAGATTTGTTGTTTTTGATTGAATGTATTTGTTTTATATTTAAGTTGAAATCACTCTTGGTTAAAATATCAAATATTAAATTTATGTTTGATAATTAATTTTTTTGTATTGAACCTCATTTAAACAAACAAAATTCAAAAAGCACTTCCAAATTTACCTTAAAAAATAAATATTTCATAAAAAAATATCAATCTCCAACATAAAAGTTAAACTTTCAACCAAACAGATGAATTTTTAAGTAAAAATAATAATCTTCGGCATGAAAGTGGTTCAAACAAATAGTTGATCCTTAAGCAAAGTAGATTAATTTTTAATGAAACAAAATAATGTTTTTTAAGAAATATAAAATTTCCTCTACAAGGGATAACATTTTTTAATTAAAAAGGCAAATTTAGAAAAAAAATGTCTACCTTTTCTTTAAGCTTTTCTCAACTAAACAGGTGAATATTTTGAGTAGAGAGAATTTAAAAATAAAATAAGTTTCAAAAAAAACTTCATTTACAACAAAACTGTCTATTTCCCAGCTATATTTATAAATCTTAAACCGAAAAAGAAAAGTTGTTTAACTTTCAATCATGTAGTTAATTTTTTTCAACCAAAAAATGTGAATTCTCAAGGATAATCATGACATTCGATATTTCACTCTAGAATTATTTTAACCTGAACAGAAAAAGTTAAATTCAACAAAAAATACTAATTTTCAACCAAAAAGCTTATAAACAAAAAGGATAGGTTTTTAACCCGGACAATTAATTTTCTACGAAAAAACAAATGCTGAACAAAATACATGAATTTGCAACCAAATATTTTATTTTTATGCTAAAAAAGATCAATTTAAAATTTTAAATGTCCGTTTGCAACCAAAAATAGAATAGTTACATAAAATATTAGATTTAAAATAAAATGATGAACCTTTAACTAAAACATTTATTTTCAAATAAGTAGTTCAACTTTCCACGAGGTAGATAAATTTTCATACCAAAAGATAAATTTTCAACTGAACTGACGAATCTTCAAGCATCAACCAAAAAGATGACATTTCTGCCGAAATAGTTCAATTTTCTACCAAATAGAATGAATTTCGAAGCAAAATACATAAATTTTTAACTCAAAATGATGTAAGTCAAGTTTCAGCTGAAAAAATTAATTTGTAAGGAAAAAAATGACTTTTCAACAAAACAGTTCAAGTTTAAATGAGAAAAGTTAGTTTTTAACAAGAAATATGTTTTATCAAAAGAGTTTATGTTCAAAAATGAGGTTAAATATTTAGGAAAAAAGATGAATTTCAAACAAAATATGTACATGAATTTTCAAACAAATGATTGAAGTTTCGGACAAAAATGTAGAATTTTTAACCGAAAAATTGAAGTATTAACATAATGGTAGAATTTTTACATCAAACCAGATGAATTCCGCACCAAAAATAAAAGAGTAGAATTTTCAATTAAAAAGAGGATCCTCAGATCCGCCACCCCCTGCAACCCAGTTACCAACCATAATTTTTTATTTGCCCCCCCCCCCACCGCCGCTCAAATTGGTAACTTAGTTTATGAATGGCTCTTCAGCTACGATTTATTGATAATTTAAGACAACAGCCAATAAAATACAATCGTAAACAATTCTATGGGAACATAGTGAATTATTAGTTGGAATTTTAACATTTCGAAAATTTTTTTAATTCAGTTGAAGTGGGTCAGGTTTTTCATTTTAGGCATTTTTCTTACGGCGAAAAAAAAACTTTAACTTTTATTCTTTTTTGTAATTACAAAAGAAAAATGTTTTATTTTCAACACTTCTATACAATTGGAAGGAATGGAAGTTTTGTTTTCATTCTAAGGGAAGTGTTCAAAACAAAAGGATTTTAAATTAGAAAGTTGAAAAATGTGTCGCATAAAATCAAAATAGATAAAAATTGAGCTACTTCAAATTGATGTTCTGTAGTTTTAGTTTTTTCTTTAATAAGTTTCAATTATGCAATTATAATTTACGTAAATTAGTTTGAAAAGTATAAGTAACAATTTTTAAATTCATGATTTATAAAGATTAAAGTTTCACGACATGACCTAGATTGGTTCTGCCGTTATTAAAGGGCCTATGTTTTACGTAAATAATGTAAAGTTAAATACAGTGAGTATATCCGTGATTCCTCATAATTTTGAGGGCCAAGTGAAAGACCGAACAGCATATATACTGCAACATTTTCGAGAATTTTAATTAGTTTAACTTGTATCGAAATTCTTACTAATTGGTTTTCCGTTATTTCAAGAAAATGAGGCCCACTTTGGGTCCTCTGCGTTTTATCATAGTGGTCTTCTTAAATTCTATTGGTAAGTATACTTTCTATTATCTGAAGCGCATTTTTGATTGTTATATAACTATTTCCTATGCCAAGTCATGATAATTAAACAAATTATTCGTATTCTTCTTACGCCTAATTCTTGCTTAATCTGCACGCAGAGGAAAGTTCAATGTTAATATAAGAAACGGTATGATTAACTTAGTTTCTTTTTTAATTTATGTTTGCATTCGTCTCAAATAAAAATTTATTTTATGTTAAGTAATTACGTCTTTTTCTTCTTTAGGTGAAAATATATTGTTTGTTTCCTTTAATTTACTTACTTAAATGTTTTTTAATAAAATTAAATACTGGAAAATATATGCATTTTATAAAATTACATCAAATATGTGCCTCGTTTGTCAGTTGTGAAACTGAAAAATACGCTATGTAACCTCATCAAATATGAGAACAAACACGATGTATTTACTATTCCCTCTTCTGAAAAGAAAAAAATCATTTGATTTTTTTATCTATTTTTTTAATGTGAATAACCTTTTGTTAATATAACAGAATACATTTTCAAATTGAAAATGATTTTTTTTGCATAAAAACAATAGCAGTGGTTTGACCTACTCTGTCACAAATGCTTGCAATTTCAATATACATTTAGTAACCCCCATGAAGTTGGCTCCTCGTAGTTCACATTTTGAAAATTTTCTTTTTACGTTTGGAAGTCGTTTTTACTGTTTGTAGATCCAACATTTTCGTCGGTACTTTCCTGGTTACAAAATTAGGGGCGAAATTGATTTCGATGGGGGGGGGGGGCTAACTTCACGCATTACCCGAAATAGAAATTTCTCCAATTTTCTTGTTACATACGTTTGAACAAACGAAAATATGAAATTTACAAACAGTACATGCGACGTACAAACTTATGCAAAAGCGATTTTAAGAAATTTTAATTTCGGGGGGATGGCAAG
Organism: Belonocnema kinseyi; assembly: GCF_010883055.1. Taxonomy (NCBI): domain Eukaryota; kingdom Metazoa; phylum Arthropoda; class Insecta; order Hymenoptera; family Cynipidae; genus Belonocnema; species Belonocnema kinseyi. The sequence goes on along the minus strand of NC_046659.1, from coordinate 74,470,446 downwards.
ACATTTTGAATTTCTCGTAGCCGGGAAGAAAATATGAATTGTAAACGTTGTACATGCAAGGTACAAACGTATGTAAAAAAATCAACATTTCGTGCCATCCCCCCGATATTGAAATTTCTTCAATTTGTTTTTTGCATACTTTTCTACCCTCTTGGTTGCCTGTCTAGGGGAAAATCAAAATTTCAAGCCATACCGCCGAAATTGAGATTTCTCAAATTTTCCTTTTGCTATACGTTTGCATGTCGTATGTCTTGTTTGCACATTTCATATTTTTATTTGTTCAAACGAATGCAAAAAGATAAATAAAGAAATTTTTATTTCGGGGGGATGCGTAAAGTTAGCCCCCCGAAATCAATTTCGCCCCTAATTTCGTAAAGAGGAGAGTAAAAGCGAAAATATTAGATGTACACACAGTTAAAACGATGTGCAATCGTATGTAAAAAGAACATTTTAAAAATGTGAAGACGGGGGGCCAAATTCATGGGGGTAATTTAATACACGTTTGTATATCAAAATTTGAATCCTCAGTATAGGAAATCGCAATTAAGAGACTATGTATATCAAATTTCATATACCACATATTGAGCATTTATTATGAAAGACATATATTTGCACATGAAACAAGTTAAAAACAATTTTGGCAGTAATTTTCAATTATAAATAATAAAAAATAATAATATTTTTTTTTAATTTATATAAATTTCACTGGTTTTTAAGTGAGAAAGTTCAAATAAGAAAATTATTACGAAACCTAACTCCCAAGCACCTGTGCTCTCATAAAAGTCTAAGATTCTCAGTGAATTTTAGAAAAAATATCACCCGTACGTTGCACTTTTATTATTATTAAATATTTAGTCGAGAATTTAAGGTTAATGCTTTATTTTGTAATTTTGAAAAGATTTACAGGCATCAAAGGACTTGGTAGTTTAAGGCATTCTGTCTTACTACTTACATGTATATATACTATTTATTTTAATTTTATACATGTATATTAATTTTACAACATGATGGTATATTAAAATTAATGTAAGGAATATGCAAATGACTTTCCTCATATGTATTTTTTTAACAGTGTAAATTTTTAATAATATTTAATAATAAAGTGGGGATTAATTTTCTAAGAAAATTAAATGTTAACAAATATTTTATATAGTAATGGAGCTTTTATGGAAAATTAAGAATTATTTTATTTTCAAGTTCGACCTCTAATAATGACGAAATAAGTTGTTGCTGGTCAAAACTAACTGAAAGAAGATTGTTCTACAGTTGGTTTATTTTAAGCAATGCGAACATTTAAAGTAATTTAATTGTTTTTTAGATTTGACATTTATGATAACAGTAAAGGTAGTTGCAATTCATAGTAAGTTTATAAGAAAATGAGCTAAAAATATTAATCTATTATTATTAAATAATTAATTAATTAATTATCAGTAACTGTTTAAAGCAATAAAGACAGCTGCAAAATTTTCTTGTGATATTGATTTTACCGTATTCAAGAATTTTATATATAAGTGAAGCCTCGGCAGAGATAAGATTCCATAAAAGAATTGCATTCATTTCAAGTATATAGCGTTTTTGTAGCAACCCACGAAAACTAATAATATAAGCTGCTGACATGGATATTTCATTTTCCCAAATTTATGAAGCTCTTGTCTCTGAATTGAGAAACAGTTAGTGTCAAATTTCAGACTATCGTGATAAATCCAAAGCTATTTCGACGCCCCAATTTAATACTTCACGCCGTATTTGGTCGCTGTATAGTTCCAAGTTATTTGCATAAGCGACCTTGGAGCTTTACAGCGACCAAGCGCGACGGAAACTGATTAAATTTCGAAACAAATATTTTTATTTTTAATTGTGCTCGCCAGAGGTAAATTTTCAACTAAAAACGAAATAGTTAAAATTGTAATTAAAAATTTAAATTTTTATTAAAGAAATAGATTTTTCACTAAAAAATGGTGAATATTTAAATTTAAAAAAAAAATAGAATTTGAACAAATTAGTTCAATTTTTCAGAAATTACTTAAATTTTTTACCAAGTTGATAAAGACTCTATAACATTTTTTAATTTTTCAGCCAAAAATAAAAAATTTGTACAAAAAGGTGAAGTTTCAACCAGAAAATTAAAATAAAAAAAAACGTTCATTTTTCACTGAAACTGGTTTATTTCTATTAAAACGGTTTGATTTTGACCAAAAAAGAATTCATTTGAACAAAGAGATGAATTTTTAAACCAAGAAGCCAAATATTTATCAAAAAAGTTAATTTTAAAGGAAAAAAGTGTCCTAATCAAGAAAGAAAAAAAAACATAAATTAAATTGTCGAATTTTCAAGACAGAAATACGTATTTTGAACGAAACAGCTAAAGTTTCTAATAAAATTATAAATAAAAATAAATAATTTGTAAGCAATCAGTTCATATTTCAACCAAACACTTGAATTTTCAATGAACAAAATTTATTTCCTACGAAACGAAATGAGTTTTCAACCAATGAACAACAATCTCAGCCAAACAGTTCAATTTTTAACTTTAAACCGAATGGTTAAATTTTTTACCGAATGGACGAAGATGCTATCAAATTGTTAAATTTTTGAGCCAAAAATAAGAAATTTGCATAAAAACGTTGAATTTAAAAACTGGTTAATTTTTTACCAGGCAGTTGAATTTTTAATTGAAAAGTAGATTCAAAAGAATTTAATTTCTAAAGACATAAGACATTTCTAAGACATACATAAATTTTAAATTTTATATTTTTTAAAAAAGATTTTAAAAGTGACTAGCATTTACTTTTAAAATTTACGAAATTTAAATTAGACCGAAATCCAAATTAAAAATACCATTTAACATCCATTAATCAAATTTATGCACAATCCTGTTAAACAAAACAAGAATCCAACGACCAAATTTGGACCACAACGAATAAACGAAAAGCAAAAAAAAACCCTATTGTAATCTGAAAAAAAAACCCAAAAAAAAACAATAAAAAAATAAAATAAAATTTTCGGAAAAAAATAAAAAAGAGGAAAGAAAAATGAGAAGGCAGCCAACCACATCCCCTTCCTTCTCTTTTTCTTTCTTTCGTCTTTTTTATTTTTATGACCATCAAATTACAATAAAATAAAAATAAAAAACATAAATAAATTTGCATTACCAACGTTTCGGTACTTTTTCCTTTTTCGCCTTATCAAGGCAAGAAAATTTTAACTTTTAATTTTAATTTTTAATAAACCTTTTGTTAAAATCTTCTTGCCTTGATAAGGGTACTGTACGAGTACTGAAACGTTGGTAATGCAAATATATTTATGTTTTTTATTTTTATTTTATTGTAATTTGATGGTCATAAAAATAAGAAAGACGAAAGAAAGAAAAAGAGAAGCAAGGGGATGTGGTTGGCTGCCTTCTCATTTTTCTTTCCTCTTTTTCATTTTTTTCCGAAAATTTTATTTTATTTTTTTGTTGTTTTTTTTTGTTTTTTAGGTTTTTTTCTTATTACAATAGGGTTTTTTTTGGTTTTTGTTTATTCGTTGTGCTCCAAATTTGGCCGTTGGATTCTTGTTTTGTTTAACAGGATTTTGCACCATTTACTTTTACTAGCGTTAGAACATTTTGAAAATCTTTTTAATTTTGAAAATTTTTTAATTCTTGGAAATTTTCATGATAAAATAATTTTCAAAAAAATTCTTTATATAACCGCTTATGTAATAGTTACATTTTCAATTACAATAATTATTTTTCAGCTGAAGAGACGGACTATCAGCGAACTAGTTACATTTTCAACCAAAGAGTTTCACTGGAAACGATAAATTTTCAACCAGAAATATCATTCTTAAGTTTTCTTATAAAGAAATTAATTTTTCGTACTAAAAAGCAAGTTTTTAGGAGAATATAAAAATCTTTAACCAAGTAACAGAATTTTTAACCAACACAGATAATTTTCAAACAAAAAATATGGTAGTGGACTTTTCCCTTAAAACAAATTAACTTTCAGTCAAAAAATGGTTGAATTCTCTTATTGTGTTCTATTACTTCAGTTTGCATTAAAGCGAAAATATTAGTCAAAGTACGCGTCATACGCCTACTAAGAAGGGTTTTGTAGCATACTGTTCAAAAATTAATTAGGTTTCTTTCACCACTGCCCACCCTATCACTAAGTCACAAAGTAAAGTGAGCAGTGCTCTTCCGGCCTATTTTGTTACTATTGGTTTATTTATGCAGTGAAAGAAAGCTCAATGAATCTCTGTTTTTCTTACAGTGGTGGATGCAGTGCTGCACAAATTTTATTCAGCTCTGTATACAGCACGGGTTAATTCTATTAGTGAAGGATGCTACGTAACGTTGCATGTTATTAGGAAAGGCAACTTTCATGGATTTCTTTATCATCCTTCTCCTAATGAAGTTGATGTCACTAACGTACCAAATCGCTTTCATGTGACTTTGCCGGGTAACCGGAAGCTTATTGCAGATCTTCAAACTCTCCGCATTGACGATAATGAAATTTTAAGGGAGAACCGCTATTTCATTGACACAGGAAAAGCCTATATCTTATCCGGTGTGTTGACTGGTGCCGAAAACAAAGATCAGGCTCGCGTTCTGTTTACAGTGACTTTTCCTGAGACTGCAAACTTGCCTGTTAATCTTCATTCAAGAGTAAATTACATCGAACAAACATTTCCTAAGTGGGCAGATAAGAATTATAATCTTCGACACACGAACAATCGGCAACTTATTGAGAATATTCAACATACTCCTAATCTTCGAGGTAATTATGGTGGTTCAGGAATAGGGTCATGTCACGGTTCCTTTAAATATAAAAATAAATGAAAGTTAGTAGACCGACAAATCCTACATAGAAAATTCACAAACTTTCAAAAGTTGAAAAAATTTCAAAATTTCGAATTTTTACAAAAATTGACAAAGATTTTGAATGCCATCAGAATTTCTTTTAATTTAAAAAATTTTATAGAATTTCAAGATTTTTTTTAATTAAAGAGATTTTTAATATTTTCTGAAATTCCAAAGTATATCCAAAACTTTTAAGATTCATCAACATTTTTTAAATATTTTAAATTTAAAAAATTTTGAATTTTCAAAATTTCGGAAAAATTCCAATATTTTCAAAGAATTTTAAATTTCAGAATTTCAAAAAAATACTACCGAAATATAAGAAATCTTCAGAAATTATTAAAATTTCGATATTCATGAGAATTTTAATCTATGCCAAGAATTTTCAAATATTCGAAAAATTCTATAAATTTAAGAATTTTTAAAATTTCAAAGAATGAAAAACATTATTCCAAGATTTTTTCAAATTTTTAGGATTTTTAAGCATATTGAAATTACATATATGTTCAGATTTTACAAAATTTCAATATTTTTAGACTGATTAAAATTTGCTCTTACTAGCATTAAAAATCTCAGTTTTGAAAATTTTTAAATTCTGATGATGTAATAATTCTTTAAAACTCATTTAACTTTTGAAAAATGTAGAAATTTGCATATAGGAAATTTTAGAAATTGCAAAGAATTTCAAAATTTTCTGAATTTTTCAAAACTTTTAGAATTTCATAATTTTTTTAAAATGCCTCCATATAAGAGGATAAATCATGCATGTGTGAATCATTTCTGTTGCAATTAAAAGCTATCAATTTAGACGCTGGGTGCAAGAACCAGCCCGAAGCTCGAACATGCGTAAAACAGTATTTGTGCGAGCGTCTCAAAAAACAAAAATGTTTAAAATCGAAAAATCAATTTTTTCATACAATGTAATTGTCGAGTATAAGAAAATAAAACATTTTTCTACCTGCAGTTTTTGTTGAGCGTTTATTTTTATTTATAAAAGCAATATATCGAATAAAAGTTTCGCTCTGATTTTTTAAAGTTTTAAGACTTAAATCATTCTAACTGGGCTAAATATTATTCAAATAAGTTCATATTTATAGAATTTATTCAAAATACTATAGCGATGCCCGGAAAATCATACAAAATATCAAAATCGCTTATTGTTCAATAATATCTAATTGCAAAATGAGGTAAATCGATAACTGTGTTTTCTTGGTTTCGCCGGTAAAAAGTATTTAGGTAACTTCGAGTTACCGACAACTTTCAGTGAATGATTTGTTCAGACTAAGTGGATTGAAACTCGAAGTTATTTTTATATTTTTATGATTTCCTCGGCATCGCTGTAGTACCCTAAATAAGTCATATAAATATGAACTTATTTCAATAATAATAAGCCAAGTTAGAACGATTTAAGTTTGGGGAAACTTTTATTCGATGTTTCGCTATTATTATCAAAAATAAACATTTGACAAAAAATGCTCATAAGAAAAATTTTTTATCATTTTATTCTCTACACTTCTACATTTTCAAAAAATTTTTTTTTCAAATTTGAAAAATCTCTTTTTTTTAAACATTTAGACAATACGTATACGGACAGCCCAATTTTCAACCGATGATGAAGCACAGTTCCTCTGAGCCAACTTTAAATACACAGTCATAGCACGTCAGATTTTTTATCATTTGGTTCCCTATATTTTTGTAATAATTTAAGGCTAAAAAGAATAAAAATTCCACTACAAGTTTTTAATAAAGATGAAATTTTTGAATAAAATTAACTTTTTTTATATCTCTGATCTGTTTATGGAGGTCTAAAACATTTTGTACGTCTGAGAAATCGAGAAAGTTCCAGAAAATGAAGATAAACTGCATAAATCCCTTATTTGAAACCCAAATACAATATTTTGAAAACTTAAAAATATTTTTTGTCACGTTTAAAATGTTCTTGGTCATAGCTCAGCAGTTAAAATAATATTGTCACCATTATTGAAACAATTAAAGACTAAAAAAAAATTAGTTGTCAAACCATTTTTTAAAGAAACCCGAATTTACATGAAAAATCAATATTTTGTGCAAATTAACATAAAGTGTACCATTTAATGATAAATATTCCAATAGAAATAATAGTAAATACCTTTAATAAAAAAGAAGATAGAATAGATAAAACAGATCAAATATAACAAACTAAATTCAAACTAAAATTAAGAAATTAAATTTTAAAAAATTCAAAAAAGACTTTTAAGCTTTTTTGTTTCGTAAAATAACTATGAAATTGTATGGTAAAAATGTATGTTGTCAGTTACTGAACCTCACATGCAATTATAATAATATTTATTCAAAATAATAAATTTATATAAGTTAAGATGTAATTTGTATAGTTTCTCTCAAAAAATTATCTGAGAACTAATTTTTCTCTGTTCTTGGATTTTTGTGACAAAGCTGAAAATATTATTTTAACTACCGCGTTATTACCAAGAACATTTTAAAGGTGAATCAAATAATAATAAGTATTCGAAATACTGTATTTTGGGTTTCAAATTTGGAATTAATGCACTTTATCTTCGTTTTTAGACGTTTTCTCGATTTGTACGACGTCAAAAATGGTTTATACCTCCATGACAAGATCACAGATAGTAGAATTTGATCGAATTAAAATACTCGTTATGCGATATTTGACTAGTATCAAAAATAAACTTAAATTAAAAATAAAAGTTATATTTATTAGAGAAATTTGTTTTTCTCAAGAAACAAGCAAGGAATTATTTTTTTTTTATCTTAAAATGTTCCAAAAAATATGAGAAAATAAGTTTTTTTTAAACATGACGTGCTATGACTACATATTTAAATTTGGTTCAGGTAAACCGTGAGAGTAGTTACATTTTCTAATAAAACAATTACTTTTTAACGAAAAAGACCAATTTTTAACCAAAGAGGTGGATCTTTTAACAGTAACATTATTTTTTAATAATGTAGTTTAACTTTAAACCAAGTTTTGAATTATTGACCAACAAATAACAATTTTTAGTTTCGATAAAGAAATTAATTTTCCGCACATAAAAAACAAGCAAATTTGAGGAAAATCGTGAAATCGTCAACTAAACAGTCGAATTTTTTACCAAAAAAGATAAGTTCCAAATTAGTTCCAAACCAAAAATATGATAGTCGACTTTATAATTAAAACAAATTAGCTTTAAGCTCAAACATAGATAAATTTTCTTATTGAGGTTTATTATTTCAGTTTGCATTTTCGAGAAAAAAAATAGTTAACTATGGCTTATGTGTCCAGAGAGCAAAAGCTTCATGAATTGATGTTTTTTTTACAGTGCCAAACGCAATTTACAGTTCTGGAGGAGACAGTAATGGTGAACGTGATCATTATCATCTTAAGGAAGGACGCTACGTTACCATCTATATAATAAATATAGGTGCTTTTGCTGGATTTCTATATCCTCCACCTCATCGTCTAAATTATGCAGAATATAGGCTTTTTGTACACATCTCGGATAGCATGACGTTCTTTGCGGATATGAAACCACTCAAGATTTTATATGATGAACATTTACCGGAGAATCGCTATTTCATACAAATAGAAAAAAACTTGGTTGTATCCGCTGACTTAAGGCCTCCAAATGAACCACATGAGCATCGCGTTACGTTACAAATGCGACTATCTCATGATACCTCTCTTTACAATTATGGAGGATTAAGTTACTATGAAGGACGTATTCCTGCTTGGGCGGTAAAAAATGATGTCAAACCTGAGAGAGTTGCTTCAGGATCAGGGACATCCAGCAGTTCAAAATCTTAGAAAATAAAAAAATTTTCAGAATTTTGTTTACTTAAGGGCATTTGACACTTAGAAAATTGTCGATTTTACCAGTTTTAGGTTCCCCGGCTTTTTTTCTAGAATAATAAATATTTCGTCTTGAAAATATTGTAAATGATAGCAAACATGCTAAGGGACGTCGCCAGACACTTTTTTGTGTTTTTTGTATAAAATTTTTTTTGATATTGCTAACAACGTGCGTGTATATTTCGAGGTTATGTGTGTTACAATTCACCCGAGAGTTACTTCCAAACTACACAATATTTTTGCCCGAAAATTTCGGACTTACAAATAAACATAGTAACTAATCTTCCGGAACTAACCTTGTTTGCAGGCAATCTAAAAAGTTTATTTAATCAATCATTTCCAGATTATCGGAAAGGCAGAGATGAAAAACGACGTTATCTCAAAATAATGCATATGCATAAAATTTTTATTTAGCACAATATTTTTTGTTTGTTATTATCGCTCAAAAAAGAGTTCTGGGACGTCCGTTATGATATTTTATAGCATCTCCGAATTCAGTTTTTAAAAATTTTCATTTTTGTGGAAAAAAGCCGGGGAAACTGTAAGTATCGCATGCCCTTAAAAAATTTTAAAAGATTTTCAAAATTGTTAGAATTTTTAACAATTTTAGAAATTTAAAAAAAATGTAATCTCAAAACTTTCAAAGAATTTGAAAATTTTTAAGTATTAAAAGATCTTTAAAATGTTCAGAGTTTAATAAACTTTTTCAATTTAGAAAATAATCGAAATGTCAAGAATTGAAAAATTATCAAACTTTGAAATATTATTTAAAGTTTTTTAAAAAATTTAGGATTTCAAATAATTTCAGAAATTGAAAATTACAAATTTCAAACAATTTAAACAATTAAACGAATTTTAAGATCTTTAGAATTTAAAAATCTTCAGAATTGAAAAGATTTAAATATTTTTGAAACAGAATATTGTCTAAATTAAAAAATAATCAGCTGCTAGTCCTAACAATTAAAATGTTGTAAAAACTAGTTTTAACTGGTAATCGGTATGTTTCATAAGAAATGTAGGCTTTCAGACATTTTTTGAAACAGATGCCTAATTTCTACTCCTATATTGAAAATTTAGAAATTTTATTTTTATTTAAATAGTTAATTAGGAATTCTTCGGTAATTAGGGAAATTTATATGTAATTTATGAAGCATTGAAAATTTTAAAACTGTACAGATTTCGTGAATTTTGAAAATTCTAAAATTTCAACTACACGCTAATTTGTGAAATTAAAAAAAAATGAAAGAATTTCAAATATTTTTGAAAGAATTTCTAAATTATTAGAAAATTAAAAAATTTGAAAAAAGGAAATTGTTACAATTTTCGTAATTTTATAAATTTGTGCAATTGAAAAGATTTAAATTTCATATTTAAAAGAATTTAAAAAATTAATTTTTCTAATTCAGGCAATATCGATTATCTTTGAACTTACTTTTAAAATCTTTTTAATTTCAAACATTTTACAAATTCGGAAAATTTCTAAATTCTTTGAATTTCGTTAAACTCTCTGCGTAACCGCTAGCCGCAAACGATAATTAACACACTACAGAAGTCGAAAAAATCTTCAACCCCTTTGGGGCAATCAATGTTTCTAACAGAATAAGCAAGATTCACCGAACCGTTTGTACGTTTAAGTACGTTTGTAACCCGGCACATACAAAAAACTTACCATAATTTTTATACTCATAGGCAAAATTGTCTAAATTGTCAAAATTAAAAAAATTTCAAAAAGTAATCGTGGTTTTTTATTTTCAATCTTCTTCTTTATTCATAATGTGTCCCCTAAGGGTTTACATGAATTCCATTCCTTACAATCTTTCCGTTTACATCTATATATTTTTTACAATCTTATCCTTTCT
>NC_046659.1:74453761-74459797 GCF_010883055.1 Belonocnema kinseyi | reverse complement strand
CTTCCACAATCCACTCACCTCAAATTTCACCACAATATCAGAAAAACTCAGCATCCACAATTCCCACTACTTTACGCTTTCATACCGGAAACGGAAGTCTTTTATTTTCAATCACACATATCAAATTTTCAGCACTATTCATTTTCAATTTAAGATACTTTAGCTCCTGAACGTTCGAGTGACAACACATTTTCATTCCATTTGCGACACGAAATTGCTCGCATCGAATGTTGAAAAACCAATATTTGACAGTTGACTAGATTTGAGTTTTAATATTTTAAAAACTGATGCACTTTAGTAAATAATAATATTAGTGATTTTTTCGACAGTATTTCAGATTGGTGAATCGAAAAGTAAGGGTTAATGTAGAATGGATATCAGCGAGCCATATCAATTCGGTGTTGTAGAAAGAGTGTTTTTGATCACCGTGGGTATAACGGAACCAAAACCAAATGAGTTACGCTTGTCGCGAGAGGGTTTTCACTTAATCATATAATAATAATAATAATAATAATATATAATATAATAAATAATAATAATAATTACTAAGTGGCTAATAATAATAATCAGTGGCTCAGTTGGTTAGACACTCGGACTTCACCTCAGAGGGGTCCGGGGTTCGATCCCTGAGCTGGTACCTCTAGAAATTTTTCAATGTACCTTTATTGAGGTTCTGGTGGTTCGGAACCCACCTTAAGCTGTAGGTCCCCCATCGTGTACTTGACTGCAACACAGTCCGTCAATGATGGGGTAAAAACCAGATTTTGTCCAATATATCTGGGCAAGACTGCTCTCATCAGATCACTTGATTGTATTATAAAAATGCGTCCGTGACTGATTATATATAGACCGGGACAGCCCCGTGCAAAATGATCAAATAAAAATAAAACTCTAACCAAAAATGCCTTGGACATGTTGGGCAGTATAAGCCTGTTACGAAATTTCAACACAGAAATGTTTTGAAAAATAATAATAATCGACGTAGGGAAGGTGTTCTTTTGTTACAGTCGCGGTAGGGCTTGAGCTTTTCTCACAAGACTGTGAAGGGTATGTTGGCGGTAGCACTATTTTTGACAGAGTTTTAAATGCTAGACAGGTAGAGAAGGAAGAGGGAAGGGACTATGAAGAACATCAAAATCTATAAATAAAAATAGAGTTTATTTTTAATTGTTTAAAACGCTCTTCAGCGATCAACCAGAAGTGATTATCGTCACCTTACAGACTCAACGCTAAGCATGAGTCTAAATAAGGTCGAAGTATAACAGCGGTAAAAGACGAACTACAAACTGCACCATGCTCCTAGTTCAGTACCTACAACATCTTCGCAAAAGATTTCAAACATCGCAATAAATTAACTTATAACATCCTTGTCTCATCACTCTCTTGACTCAGTCCGTGGCTATGATAAAAAACATGGTTCATCTGACAAATAGTAAAAAAAAAAAATAATAATCGGCGTAAGGATATGTCGCCTCCATTGCCCGAGAGCTCCAGCTCTTGCAGTTAGCCACATTTCATTAGGCTAACTCTTCAATGCTACGAACGATGCAGTTACGTCACCAGTATCGCGCACTGCCACCCACAAAATGCCTCTTTCGGATGGAGACCATGGTTCAGTTGGGAGTGACAATAGGACCAAACCGAGGGCACGACCGACGCGAAGAGGATGCATGCAGAGGTTACATGAACCTGAGGTCAGTATGGAATATGATCATAAAATGCCTCAGTATTAAAGAGATCAGGTATGCTTTTCATGCAAAGGGGGATACGAAGCTCTTTATGAACAACAAGAGCAATCTTCTCCAGCGAACGTACCGCTCATTCTAGCAAGACCACCTTTGCAGATAGCTGATAATGCCAAAGTGAGATTTAGGAGATTAAAAGTCCACCAAAAATTCCATCTCAGGATGGACAAGTGGGCTGAAGCTAATACTGCTCTTCCTGATTTACTCCCTGAAAATGTTGATTACAGGAATCTGAACTGTGTAGTTGGCGAGAAGGCTGCCACTCTATTTACCGACAAGAGAAGTAATGATACTTCAATACGCCTGAGTAGGACTCACGAGCATATTGCACATCTTTAGTTTAGAATTAAAACGGCTAGACGGAATGCTCAAAACGTTCAGTGCGTAATTAGTTCGTATATAACATCAAATAAAAGGTTAACTGCAAAAGTTACGGCACTTACACGAAACTTACGAAAGAAAATAATACACTGAACAAGTGTGATTTGTTGACCATTAAGCAGCACTAGACGCCAAAAATACGAGCTCTTTCAACAGCCAAAGAGCGCTTTAAACGCTGTTGTATAGTGAGTATAGGAAAAATTCCACCATTGCGACTCATCCTTCCCGCCTTTTCAACAAAACGTCATATGCCGTTGAATATCAGCCTAATCGAGAAGAGTGTCAAGTCTTCTGGGAACACGTATATGGAGATACTCGTACGCTCGATGAAGAAGCTTTAGATAATTTTCTTTCGCAACTTCTGCCAGAGGCAACTGACGCAACGACCAGAGGAGGAGTGTCCACTAAATACTGCTGAAGAAGTGAAGAAATTTATCACTAGAATTAAGAACTTTTTAGCGCCAAAGTCTCTGGTTGAAAAGGTTGAAGTGATTTTTTAAAATGAAAACTGTAATTTTGACGTGGCTGTAATGAGAAGCAGAATTTACCCGAGCAAAAGTTTAAAATAATAATATTATATAGAGTGAATATAATATAGTGCCTGCTGCCACCTCCAACGCTAGCGGCCGCTGTTAAAGTATGCCAGCGGTAAGCGAAAAGCTCCAAACTACACCATACTCGTGATTGTATACCTACAACATCATCGAATGAGGTTTCAAGCATCGTACTAAATTAATTTACAACATCATCTCATCAGTCACTGGACTTAGTCCGTGCTTATTATGCAAAACCCGTTTGATCCAAGTAAAAGTTTGGAAATAATAATAATGAAATATAGAGACACAATATGTATTGTGTATTTTACGGATGTGGTGTAAAACCTCAATTTAAAGACCATAAAGCGTCGCGGCCTAACACAACCGAACTAGGCATGGTTTTATCAGGAACGGCAATAAGCTTAATTTTTCTAGCGACGTCGTCGAAGTTAACATTAGCTGAAATTACTCCTAGGTGAATAAGTGTTCTATTAATAATACCATTATACTTACGTCCGTCGTATGGACTAATGCAATCCGCAGGTACCTGACAATTTTTCATAAAACTTACGGGGATACCAGTGTCCAGAAGGGTATCCAAATTTAAAGAACAGCATGTCCCTTTAACGTCGATGTTGTACTTTAGGATAAGGAAGCACTTCCTGTTGAGTGGATTCTCGAAGATTTTCTCAACATTTTTTTCTTCCAGCACAGTCTTAGCTACGTGGAATACTTCTTTTTCCGAAGCAGCGTCTGAATACGATACATTACTGATTTCTTGTTTTGGCAGAAGTTTTTTATTGGTGCAATCCTTTAACAGATGGCCCAAGTCAAAGCATCGGAAGCAGGCTTCTTTTGGCCTTAAGGGCAATTTGCACTTAGGTGACACGTGTCCAAACTTACTACAGCTACAGCAGCGCAAAGATAAATTTTTTTCTGTTTTTGAATCCTTTGATTCAGCTTGGAAATTTGCCAAAGAGTTGCTGCGTTTACTCTAGTGGACGACCTTGACGTCGTCTTTCAGGGAAATTTTCTCGAAGGCTTGAAGAAGGTGTCTCGCCTCAACAAATCGTTGAATTCTAGCTTGGTTCCTAAGCGTTGAATCTGGTATCGCATCCACAATATAGTCGATAATATCCTCTTCGTCGACAGACGCTGCATTCGCCAAAATAATCTTTTTATGTGAATATTCATTAAAGATTCAGAAATTTTCCAAATGCGATTTTCAAACTTTTTGCGAAGTTCTAAACCGTTTTGACGATGGTCAAACATCTTTCCTAGCTCGCTCAAAGGATTTGGCACTGTCATTCCGATAAAATCAACTTTGGAGCTAAAAAGGCGCGCAGAAGCTCCACTTCACGTCTTGCAAGCTCCAGCTTTCGCTGAATCAAACCGCGTTCTCGATGAAGGAGGTTGACTTCCCGTTCGTCGTAACTCTGTTGCTGTCCTTGATTTTTTGGATTTCTCCTCGCTCCGTGGTCGTCTTCTTCGATCTGATTAATTAGCTGAAAGGTGTTGGGTTTTTCCAGCCATTTTTCTGTTGGATCTGCATCCTAACGACGTCGTATTATCTCGGGTTTCGAGCCGCTGGTCGATTTGCCCAAATTTGAGCAAATTTCTTGAAGGGTTGTTACCCTGAATCTGGTAGGATCCATAATGTTACTCAAAAGTTTGTTGTATTTTTCACGCACGCGTGTAACTACCACCAATTATGTATCACTCAGAAGCTTTTTTCACGTGTCACTACACTAAAATATATGACCTTCTCACTCACAAATTTTTTCCTAAACCAAATATCACTGCGGAAGAAAACGAAGCATGCGACAGAAGGATGCTTCATTCAGAAGTGAACTCGGCTGAGGTCCCAATCGAACTGACGATATTTAGGGGTCTTTTCCAGACGACGTTTCAGCCAAGCATCCGCCAAGCTTCTTTGTGTGTCTCTGCTCTACATTCGGCCTACCTGACCGCTAGGTGGTCCTCGATCTTTTACCACAGTGAATGATTTCTAGAATACAAAAAAAGAATACTTCATTTTGTCCCACATTTAATGCCGCATGATAGGAAGGATAATAGCTGTGCGTCAATTAGGCATGCCTTCTGCAGGAGTCATCAGTTCCCTCAAAAGTATCCATTAACTCACAGTTAACACTGAAAACAATTATGTTAGAAAACTGCGTCAACTTTAGTTGTTTCATATTCCGAAAGAACTTTCAATTGAAGCTTAGAAATCTGATGAACTGTCAGGCACCTTAACATTGTCTGATATTGTTCGAAACTAATAACACTACGAATTTATATAATTATGCTGTCTTTATGTTTCCTTATTTCTCTTTTCTTTTTATGTAAAGCTTTAATTTTTATTTAAAACTTGTTTTAAATTTATATATCTTAAAGAATATTTGGTCACCGGAAAATAAGTACTTTAAACATTAATGCTGATGTAACATAGGCTAAGCGCAATAATTTCGACGTCAGACATAAACACGTGACGCCGACGAGAGCTACTAAATTAGAATATCCAGACCTGTCAAATAAGGACATTTACGTGTCACTTGTAAATAAAAGAGGATCTGAGGATTTAAGGATTTAAGGATCTGAGGATTAAACTGTTGGCTGCCGCCTAAAAATTTGTGAAGCCACCAAATAATGGGAGCTGAAGTTTTATTTTTAAGCTTTATACGAACAGCTTGATTGAGAGCGATTAAAGAAGATGGATTTTGACTGTAAAGACTTTTGGGAACTGCTAAGCGTACCCAAAAATAAATTCCCAACAAGTTCCTGAGTATAAATCTGCTATGCAAACTAAAAAGATACATGAGTGACATTGCCCTTTAGATCTACTTTTTCATTGCCAAGTTTAAGAGAATCACTCTAAGCAGCAATATCTCTTACGTATCTTTTTAGTTTGTACAGCAAAAATCTCTAACTTTGTTTGGTATTACTGTTAATAATTCTTTCCCCTTTACAGATATGGAAAAAATATAACTTAGTTGTACCTGATTCGATAATTCGTAACTGTTTTAATGTGAGATTATGCAAACATTTATTGAAAACGTAAAAAATTTTTTTTCATTTTGACTGAATGTATTGTGCAAATACGTCATATGCATTGGTGGAGATGACTTAGCCTGTTCAAAATTTTAACATCATTTCCTTATTTTTGGTTTAAGAAACATTAGAATGTTGCAAAGTCACGTACAATGAAGAGCTTTTTCCTTCTATCACATTTTTCTTGCTTTAAAATAATGA
Source organism: Belonocnema kinseyi (assembly GCF_010883055.1). Classification (NCBI taxonomy): domain Eukaryota; kingdom Metazoa; phylum Arthropoda; class Insecta; order Hymenoptera; family Cynipidae; genus Belonocnema; species Belonocnema kinseyi. Next base: position 74,453,883 of record NC_046659.1, on the reverse strand, counting down.
AATTATAAGGATGATTACCAAATGTTAATTACTTTAAGTTCTAGTAATTTTCAACATTTCCTGCGGTTATTAGTTTTTTTTGTATCTACATCTTACAAGTAATAAATTATTTATATCAAAGC